>NC_050447.1:63414578-63422071 GCF_903995425.1 Onychomys torridus
GGCCTAGAGCTCCTTAATCTGAATAGGCTTTTGGGTGCTTTAAACTACAGTGGATGGGTCCTGAGGAGGGAGGGCTCTGGACCTGGGAAGATGGGACACACAGCTGGCTTTGATTGGTCTCCAACATTGGCCTTCAGGTCTGACTCTGGAGCCTTGTCTGAGTCCTTAACCCTGCAGTGTCTCCTCAGGCCGTTCCACTGTCAAAGGAGGGCTGGCTGGGCAGCAGGAATAGAAAATGAGCAAATCCCACTGAGAGCTGCCTAAACTTTAAAATCAAGTGCGTGCTGACTTAGGAGCAGAGGACAGATGGACTACAGGAGCGATGGCTTAGACCACAGATATTTAAATTAGGTACAATTTTTGGTTGTCTGTCATTCGCATTATACTGCATATTTCATTATTTATTCAGGGTGGCTTGCTGGGGGTCATGCATTCCTTCAACTATGGAAATGCTGAATCACAAAATACATAGAATAGTGTTTATATGTGTGTGTGTGTGTGTATAAATGTGTCTGAGTATGTTGTGTGTCAGCACGTGCCTATATATATATATATATATATATATATATATATATATATATATATATATATATATAAATATGTCTGAACACATGTGTTAGTATACACCTGTGAGTATAATGCATGTGTGAGTATCTTTCACTTGGATGTGTATCATGGCATGTGAGTATATTGGCACTTGGAGAAATGTCTAAGTGTATGAACCTGAAGGGCATGTCTACTGTATTTGTGATTATATGAATATGTATGAATATGTTGTTTGTGTCAGGACATACCTGTGAGTTGTGTGTATGTGTGAATGTGCGCATACTCTTGCAGGTGTCTGAGTGTGTTGTGTTTTCCTATGAACTAAACAATACTTGGATGTGTATCTAAGTATGTGAACCTATCAGTACATGCTTGTATGTTTGTGTGTGAATGTATGTAAGTGTATAGCATGTATGTCAGCACATGCCTGTGAGTGTGTGCATATATGATTATTTGAACACTTGGAAGCATGCCTAAGTGTGTAAGTCTACCAGTGTATGCTTGAGTGTTTATGTGATATATGTGAGTGTGTTGCATATGTATCAGCACATGCTTGTGAGTGTGCACATGTGTGATTGTGTGCACACTTAAAGGCATGTCCAAGTGTGTAAGTCTATCAGTGCATTCATGTATATGCGTGACTGTGGGTGTTTTGTATGTATCAGCACATGCCTGTGAGTGTGTGTGCAAGTGTTTACATGGCTGGATGTGTGTCTGGGTGTGTAACATGTTTCTATTAGTATGTGTCTAAATATTGTGAGTATACTGGTTCCTAAAAGTTTGTGTATTCACACTCAGTGTCTGAGTGTGTGCACATTTACAAGGGCCTTGCATGAGGGATGCAGAGGACATTGGCTGGGTTTCTGTTCTGAGTTAAAAGTCCTGACAGGCAGGCTCAGGGCCTAGGCTCTGAGAGCAAGGGAGACTAGCTCCTGGCAAAGGTCCAAGGAACCCCCACCAGGAACGTGCACGATCTCTCCTTTCCCTTTATCCCTCTCATTGCTCCTCCTTGTCTTCATTGAGGGGAAGTGGAAACAAATGTCTGGCAGGAAGCCAGGAGTGGAATGAGGGGTGTGTGTGTGTGTGTGTGTGTGTGTGTGTGTGTGTGTGTGTGTGTCTACTGTGGCCTCTTTAGAGGGGAAAGAGAGGGGAGAAGTGACAGAGATGAAACAAAGATAAGCAAAGAGAGACACGTGGAGAAAAATAAAGAGGTTGGGATAGACACTGAGAGCAGAGACGTGAGCAGAGTCCAAGAGGCAGACCGAGAGAGGTTGAAGGTCTGAGGGCTGGGGTCAGACAGAGGAAGGCCACAGCAGGCAGCAGGGCCGGGACAGGGAGTGGCTGGGTTCTGCTGGAGTACCCTTGTTCTGAGACAGAACTGACTGCCCACGTGGGTCCCAACCCTGGGGCTTTCGGAGTGGTGTCGCCGAGGAAGCAGTGGGCACAACTGGCAAGTGACAGGCAGAGAAAGTTGCCCTTCTAACCAGGCCAGCACCAAGCAGGCAGGTAGACCCTCCTCCCCTCAGAAGAGGCTCATGGATCAGCCACTGCTCCAAAGATCTATTGCAGGTGGAGAAACACTGGCTGGACAGGAAGCCTCACGGGGCTCCTACTCAGTTCCTGTGGGGGCCTTGGGTGGATGCAGACTCTTCGCCTCCCTCCTGCTCTGGGTTCACTCCCGTACATGCACCAGGGCAGAGAGATGGTTTCTGTTAAATTCACAGCACGATTAGATTAACAAAGAGAAGCCAAGGTGGTTTCTCCTTTAAGGAATTATGTGCAGAATCAATGCATGAATCATCTGTCCCGCGTGTTTACAAGGGAATTGAGTAAAAGCAATCTTCTAAGGATAAACTCATACCATAAGAAATTGAAAAATCATTTCTCTTTAGCTGTGGAATGCAGTCCATACTCTGTCTAGTTTTCTGAGTGAGACAGACTTTCATGAAGTTGTAATTGAGAAGAAATGTGTTTTGTTTTGGATTATTTAGGTTTTCCTCCCTCAGTATGAGTAATCAAGAGTAATCTCTCCACCAAAGAGACACCACTTATAGAGCACCTACTCTGTGCTGGGTGCTGGGGACACAGATGACCTGGCTCCGCCCTCTTGATGTCTTGACCATTGAGTTAAATTAAGGCCAGGGGCCACCCAGACCAGAGCAGGAGCAGTCATGTTGGGCTGCTGTCTGTTTTACTCACATCTGAAGGGAAACTGAGTCATGGATCACTGAAGCACTTCACCTACAGTTCCATAGTTAGTAGACTAGATTTAAGTCAAGACACATTCCCACTGTGGCCCAGTTATGTCCATGTGGGAGGAGTTGGAGGAGGCTCTTTAGACGGAAGTGATGGAAGTGTAGGCCAAGGGAGGAGCTTTCTGGAGAAGTGGTCATGGAGGAGAGCATCCTTGGTCCTGCATATGTGAGCGGTGGTTGGAAGTTTCACAGGGGTTCTCACAAGCAAAAGATGTTTGGATTCGAGGAGGGAATGTCCATATGGGTTGGCTGTGTGTCTGTGGAGTTGTGGAGTCCAGAACCCTGTGTCCTCTTGTCATTTATGACTGTCCATAAAATAGCAGGTGCTTGTCGATCCAGCGACTGGGCACATGTTTCTGTGTGCCCTTTGGATCTTGTGGAATGTGCCCAATCATTAACTAGGTACTGGGAAGACAGAATATTTCCAGGAGCACGCCAGAGCAGAGGCACAGTGAGAAGGGCCAGCTAGCTGATGTCACCCCAGGAAGGTCACCCTTTCTGTGACTCATGTGTTATCATCTTCTGTTTACTGTAACAAAATAATAAGATAATCAACTATGGTATGAGGAGGGAAGATCCATAGCTCCAGTCCATGATTGCTTTGGGCCTGTGTGGTAGGGGAGGACATCATAGTACGTGCAAGTGAGTGTGTGGGTTGTGTTCCTCTGTGCGTGACCATGTGGGAGCTGGAGCTGGTTGCATATTCCTCTATTGCTCTTCTCCTTAGAGTCTCCCACTGAAGCAGAAGCTTG
Source organism: Onychomys torridus (assembly GCF_903995425.1). Classification (NCBI taxonomy): domain Eukaryota; kingdom Metazoa; phylum Chordata; class Mammalia; order Rodentia; family Cricetidae; genus Onychomys; species Onychomys torridus. Next base: position 63,418,132 of record NC_050447.1, read on the forward strand.
CCATTTTGTGTAGGTTAGCTGGCCAGTGAGCTCTTGGGATCATGGTGGGGAGTACTTTGTGGGGCAAAGATGTTTATGGTAGCAGGGTAGCCGTGGTGGAGGGTGGAGGGAGGGAGGGAGAGGAGGGGTTGGGTTCCAATGCTTTGCTCAAAGGCATTCCCCCAATGACTTCACTTCCTCTCACGAGACCCTGCCTTTTAAGGGTTTCACTGTTTCCTAACAGCACTGGAGACTGGCCTTTGGGGACATTTACGATGCAGACTGTCACATTAGTTTCTCATCTGTGACACGAGGCCACACAAGTGGCTGTGAAGATGGAATGTTTATAGACGTGCAGTGCTTGTCCCACACGTTCTGCATGGTGTTGCTATGACTACTGTTCCGACAAGGGTCAGAGGTAGCTGGGTTCTGACTCCCATCTAGGTGGGTGTGCCCTGCAGTGACCTCTGCACTCCACTATTTCCTTGCATTCCCTTGAGCCTTTATGCTGAGACTGACCGGTGGTATGGAGATGTTATACCTTCTGGCCCTTGGAGTGAGGTCAAATTAGTGGGAAGGTCATCCAGTTTCCCACGGCTTTATTCTTCCCTGTTGTCTGGTTATGCAGCAGGTGTAGACAGTTCTGGGAATGTCTTCCCCTCAGATTACTAAATGCCTTGTAAATGTGTCAGGTCCAAGGAGGCCCCGTGATGTCTCCTTAGTGGGAAACAACTAAGTGTCCCCAGACTCTGTAGATTGACCTCGGGTCTGGAGGACAGTGACCAAACTTCAAGTGTGTTATATGGGAAGCACTAAGGGGCATAGAGTTGGGGTGCTGTTCCTAAATGCAGTGACACCCGCAGAGTGAGCATCTTCGCTAGTGATGGAGTCTGAGGTGTGATGGAGGCTGGATTTGCAGTGGAGAACAATGCCATTGGAACTGGTGGGTGGGTCAGCAGAGGCACCGGGCCTCCAAAAACAACATCCATGCATTAGAGCTCTTGTAAAGATCTTTTGAGATAGTGCACGCAATGCTCTGGACTCAGAACTTAACACATGGAAAGCTTTCAATAGTGTGTGTGTGTGTGTGTGTGTGTGTGTGTGTGTATTTATGTGTATGTGCCTGAGTGTTCATGTGTATACGTGTATAGAAGCACATGTGGAGACCAGAGAGCATTTTGGCTGTCATTCCCCAGGCACTGCCTCCTCCTCCTCCTCCTTCTTCCCCTACCCCCTCTCTCTTGTTTGGGGGGAGGATACAGACTTTCTCACTGGCTTGAGCTCACCAAGTAGGTTGCTAGGCTGACTAGCCTTTAAGTCCTAGGGATCTGCCCATCCCTACTTCCCCAGCACTGGAATTACACGTGTGTGTGACCACGCCTAGCTTTTAGTTCTGGGGATTTAACTCAGGTCCTTGTGCTTATAAAGCAAACATTGTACTGACTGAGTCCTTTGTTGTCACGTATCAGCTCTTCTATAGATGAGCTATTAAACAACCCAATTTCTCCATCTTTCTAGCTAGACAGAGCTGACCTCACTGATGGATACTTCTACGTGTCTACTGGCCTACAAGCCCCTCTTTCCCTGCTGGTTCAGTTGTTACACTCATTCTAGAAAATCCCAACCCAACAGCATAAACGTCTCAAATGGAGAGAATATTTCTACTTATAAAAAAGGCTTGCTCTGAGTTGTAAGTCTCTGTATTTCTTAACTACACTTTTCTGGCATGTTGCATGGTTTCTCTTGTGTTTAATTTCTGTCAGGGTCTGGGCTCTATGTGGCTTAAATAACTTTTATGGGGCAGACTGAATGACTCAGTGGCCTGTCATTGTGTTTGTCCTTGGCAATGCATTTAATCTCTCTGAACTTTAGAGTCCTTACGCTGTAATGCAGGCAGGCACAACAATGCTAATCAGCTCCAGACGCTTTTTGGGTATCAAAAGCCACGTGTGTAAATGCTTCCTGAGCATGTTCCAAGGAGAGACATAAGGAAGCATTTTGGGGCTTGTCCTAAGAAGGGATGAATGGAATTAGGGAAAATGTGTCCTAGCCCAGTGGCGTCAATCAACAAAGAAGCAGAGAGGGACTCTAACATCCGGGCTCTGAGGAACTGTGGCTTTGAGTCTGGGCTAGCCTAATCTGGAAAGCTGTTTGTATACATGCTGGGACTTGACTCCAGAACTGGCAATGGCACAAGCAGAAATGAGTCTGCTGACAGAACTCTGAGGAGAACATCCCCTCAGTTCTGGTATGTGGGAGCTGGAGCAACCTGGAATGCCTGAAGACACTGGAAACCTTGACTGTGGCACACTAAGGTCCTTGCCGTCAGGTTTTCCTCCTTGACTCTAATGGGTATCCAGCTCATGCGGCCTGCTGGGCTGGATGCAGGTAGAGGAACCTGCTCCGTTGTTAAAGTCAGGAAGTGTAAGAGCTGGATAGGAGTTTGGAATCTTGTATATTATTAGGAATAAAGCCACCCAAACCCTTAACTGTGTAAAAGGACTGACAGCATTTATCATATGGCACAGTCTTCTTGTTGGTCCTCACTAAGTCTGCAAAGTAAAGCAAATTAAAGACCCACCAATAGAACCCTCTCTCAAGATCCATATTCATTACCTCCTGATCTCTGCCTGAATTGACTGTTCAGGCAGCAACTTTCCAACTGCAAGACTTTGTTGTATAGTGTTGAGTAAGACAGGATCTTACTATTGTAGCTCAGGCTGGCCTGTAACTCACTATGTAGCCCAAGTTGGTCTTAAACTCATGATTCTCTTGTCTCAGCTTCTCAAATGCTGAGATTTTGGGCCTGCATTACTATGCCTGGCTCATCTGCAAGGCCTCCCTCCCCTCCCCTATTTCTCTCTCTCTCACTCTCATGAGTTTCCCTCACAGGTCTTGGAGGAACTTAAGGTATGGAATCAAGTTGTGGCAGGCATGTTGTTGATGTCTGGGAATAGTGCTCTAGTTCATAGCTAGACCCTATGGGGCTTTGAGAACTGGCATCCCAGTAAAAGGCACCCCCTTTCTTTTGTTTTTTTGTTTTGTTTTTTTGAGACAGGGTTTCTCTGTGTAGTTTTGGTGCCTGTCCTGGATCTCGCTCTGTAGACCAGGCTGGCCTCAAACTCACAGAGATCTGCCTGGCTCTGCCACCTGAGTGCTGGGATTAAAGACGTGCATCACTGCTGCCCGGCCAAAGGCCCCCTTCTCTGTCTTTGCAAAACTCAAATTGAATTGGTATTAAATATTCACTTCCTTAAATAATAAAAAAGTATCAATAAATTTTACATTGTATATGATAGGCATTTAGTAGATATGGGCTGTGTCTACTTCCCAGAATCCTTCTGTCCAACTCTACCACCAGAGGAGTGGCAGCAATCAGCCTCCCTCTGTGTCCTGAGAACAGAGTTTATGACTGAGAAACACAGGACTCATGTTTTTGCACTGGGGGCCTGGCCCTGGGCCTGGTCAGATCTTTCTAAGCTTGGAATGCTTCCATCCACACCCAAAAGACACGCTGCTTATACTCATGAACAAAGCATGTGGCACACGTGTGTGCTGATTCACAAACAAAAATGCAACAATGTCATTACGACTGAGTAGAGCTTTATTGACAAGGTGTTGAATTCGATAAACATCACTTATACCTGCTGTGTCTCTGAGCTCTGTTCTTGCACTTCAGGCCTTCTCTCTGTTCATAGGCCTAAGACAATCAAGGGTTCTCCGATATTGGGAGACCATAAACTTGACACCAATGTCCCAGAGCTGAGCTGTCCCTAAACTAACACTATAATAATAGTTGCTGGTGTGTGCTAGCAACTGTATATCATGTGCTTTATTTAGGAAGCTTAGTCTTTCTAATTGTTCTGTGAGGTGTGTGTGTGTGTGTGTGTGTGTGTGTGTGTGTGTGTGTGTGTGTTTCTTTTTTTTGTTTATTGAACAGTTAATTTGAATTCAGGTTTAA
>NC_050447.1:63422096-63487096 GCF_903995425.1 Onychomys torridus
AAAAATGTGTCCTAGCCCAGTGGCGTCAATCAACAAAGAAGCAGAGAGGGACTCTAACATCCGGGCTCTGAGGAACTGTGGCTTTGAGTCTGGGCTAGCCTAATCTGGAAAGCTGTTTGTATACATGCTGGGACTTGACTCCAGAACTGGCAATGGCACAAGCAGAAATGAGTCTGCTGACAGAACTCTGAGGAGAACATCCCCTCAGTTCTGGTATGTGGGAGCTGAGGCAACCTGGAATGCCTGAAGACACTGGAAACCTTGACTGTGGCACACTAAGGTCCTTGCCGTCAGGTTTTCCTCCTTGACTCTAATGGGTATCCAGCTCATGCGGCCTGCTGGGCTGGATGCAGGTAGAGGAACCTGCTCCGTTGTTAAAGTCAGGAAGTGTAAGAGCTGGATAGGAGTTTGGAATCTTGTATATTATTAGGAATAAAGCCACCCAAACCCTTAACTGTGTAAAAGGACTGACAGCATTATCATATGGCACAGTCTTCTTGTTGGTCCTCACTAAGTCTGCAAAGTAAAGCAAATTAAAGACCCACCAATAGAACCCTCTCTCAAGATCCATATTCATTACCTCCTGATCTCTGCCTGAATTGACTGTTCAGGCAGCAACTTTCCAACTGCAAGACTTTGTTGTATAGTGTTGAGTAAGACAGGATCTTACTATTGTAGCTCAGGCTGGCCTGTAACTCACTATGTAGCCCAAGTTGGTCTTAAACTCATGATTCTCTTGTCTCAGCTTCTCAAATGCTGAGATTTTGGGGCCTGCATTACTATGCCTGGCTCATCTGCAAGGCCTCCCTCCCCTCCCCTATTTCTCTCTCTCTCACTCTCATGAGTTTCCCTCACAGGTCTTGGAGGAACTTAAGGTATGGAATCAAGTTGTGGCAGGCATGTTGTTGATGTCTGGGAATAGTGCTCTAGTTCATAGCTAGACCCTATGGGGCTTTGAGAACTGGCATCCCAGTAAAAGGCACCCCCTTTCTTTTGTTTTTTGTTTTGTTTTTTTGAGACAGGGTTTCTCTGTGTAGTTTTGGTGCCTGTCCTGGATCTCGCTCTGTAGACCAGGCTGGCCTCAAACTCACAGAGATCTGCCTGGCTCTGCCACCTGAGTGCTGGGATTAAAGACGTGCATCACTGCTGCCTGGCCAAAGGCCCCCTTCTCTGTCTTTGCAAAACTCAAATTGAATTGGTATTAAATATTCACTTCCTTAAATAATAAAAAAGTATCAATAAATTTTACATTGTATATGATAGGCATTTAGTAGATATGGGCTGTGTCTACTTCCCAGAATCCTTCTGTCCAACTCTACCACCAGAGGAGTGGCAGCAATCTGCCTCCCTCTGTGTCCTGAGAACAGAGTTTATGACTGAGAAACACAGGACTCATGTTTTTGCACTGGGGGCCTGGCCCTGGGCCTGGTCAGATCTTTCTAAGCTTGGAATGCTTCCATCCACACCCAAAAGACATGCTGCTTATACTCATGAACAAAGCATGTGGCACACGTGTGTGCTGATTCACAAACAAAAATGCAACAATGTCATTACGACTGAGTAGAGCTTTATTGACAAGGTGTTGAATTCGATAAACATCACTTATACCTGCTGTGTCTCTGAGCTCTGTTCTTGCACTTCAGGCTGAAAGACCCCCGGAGAGATCTCCCTTCAGGAGAGACCCCCGGCTCAATGAGCACGCAGCGACCACCGATCAGATGCAACAGCATGAGGTTTATTAAAACACAGGTACCTGGGGCAACCAAGCCTCTCGGAAGACCAGCGCGCCTCTGGGTTGGTGGGATGGGTTTTTATAGCAAGAAGCGCGGGAAAGCATTAGTCAAAGGGTTCTGATTGGATAGTTTAAACAAGGCGCGAATCGTTACAAAGCTCTGATTGGACAATTCAAGTGAGGCGCGAATAGTCAAAGGGTTCTGATTGGATAGTTTAAACAAGGCGCGAATGGTTCTGATTGGACAATTCAAGTGAGGCGCGAATATATAAGCATAAATCAAATGGGGGCGTGGATTCAGGCTCAGGGCGGTTTGTGGGTTTCCTTGGTAACCAGATATGTGTGTCGACTCAACCCCTATCTAGAATTCCAGCTGCTCTGGTTGCCTTCTAGCTGAATTCCTTTGTTCCCCTACGTGCCTCACAAGCTAGGGGGTTTGCTACTGAAGAGGCTGATAGAGGAGAATCCCAAATTTAAGGCTAAGGAGACACTGTCTTAAAAACTAAACAAACAAGTAAACAAACAAACAAAAGATCTTGGGGTATAGGGCAATGATAGGGTGTTTGTCTATCATGTGCAAGTTTCCTGGGTTCAATCCTTAGCACAGGAAAAAAAAAAAAAACTAAAAATAAAAAAGTAAGGCAGGGACTTGTTTCTGAGTGGTCAGTAAGAAGCAAGGCAGTTGGCAAGGTCAGCAATAAGGAATGGCGCACAAAGCTCTGATGTGTTGATATGCTTGTAACGTGGCTCTCCCGTTCTCCTTGTGACAAGTGGGTTCTGCACCCTGCTGTGAGCATACTCTAAAAGTCCTCACACAGGCCCAGGCTGTGCTCCTGGCTCTGCTGTATGTGATACACACATTGAGGTGAGCCAGACTCTGTCTTGTGTCCCTGTGGCCTATCCAGGGCACTCAGTGGTGGTGGGAGGAAGTATGCCCCAATGGCTTCAAAGTGGGGACCCACCCTTTCCTTCACGGTCAGCCAGCTGTGTGGTGCTACCAAGTGACCTGACACTGGGCACGCCAGATCTGAGCTTGCTGTTGGAACAATGTGGCCTCTCTTCCCTTAGCCCTCTGTGTTCATGCCAGGGAACAGCCTCCCCCAATGGGACACAGTGCCCTTATCCTGTAAAGCTTGACCTCCCAAGTCCCACGGCTCTCCTTGGAACATTTCTTCTCATTGTGGTTCCTAGTCAGTGCTCTGTTCTCCATACGCTCTTTCCTCTCCAGCACCCCCTCCTGCCCTGGGCTCTTGGCTGAGATTCCACACTTGACTCATCTTTTAGATTTATATGTGAGCCTCTTAAAAACACCTGCTTCTGCTCACGTTTTAATGAAGGTTCAGAATGAGGCCTTTAAGTCTGTTTTAATGAGGGCTTCTCAGGAGATTCTTGAAACAGTCCAGGCTTGAACCCAGTACTACAGAAGACAGGCCGTATTCTGGGATCCTGAAGTGTAACTGTCTTGTATGGCTGCACTTCTCTGGTGAAAACATTTTTTTTAAAGACCAGGTATCTAGGGTGGCCTGGGGTTTTGTATGTACCAAGGATGAGCTTGAATTTCTGGTCATTCTGTCTTGACCATCTGAGTGCTAGGCCTACAGGATGTGCCACCAGACCCCGTTTACAAAGTACTGGGGATCAAAATCCAGCTTCCTACAAACAGAATCCCACACCCAGCCCTAACCTGAATTTGAGTGCAGGCTTTGTGTGTGTGTGTGTGTGTGTGTGTGTGTGTGTGTGTGTGTGTGTTTGTTTGTGTGTGTGCAGTAACGTTCTCAACCTTCACATGTTTCCTTCCTCAAGATTGTTACCTGGGTTAAACAAGATAATAAATATAAAATGCTCAGAAAAGGACCCATGTGTACTAAAGGCTCAAAAAAGGTCAGCCACTGTTAGGAGCAGATTGTTGTTCCAAGAATGTGGAATTACAAGGATTTGGGACCATTTGTACTGGTGGTCAGGTTGTGGCGCTCAGAACACAGGGCTCTGTGGTGAAAAACACATTTGCTCTTGAGGTCACAAGCCAGGGACTGAGGCCACAAGCCTGGGACCCAGGCCAGGTTCTGGCAGCAGCCACTCACTTGCTGAGTGGCCTGAGCAAATAATTTGACCCCCTCAGGGCTTCCATTTCCTCCTCTGCACAACCAAGATTAAGTCCTTTCTTGTTTACTTCACACTTTGATTGCGAGAATAAACGAAGAGGGTAATGGTTCTCCTTCTCTTGACTTTGCTGCAGCCCAAAGTGGCCGGGAGACACAGGCCCAGGCGGGAGTAAGCATGGGCCTGTACTTCCAGAGAGCTCTTGCCGAAGACTCAGGGAAGCTGGTGTGAGGAGGGCTGGGGGAGAGTCCAACCACCATGAGGGCTTTCGCCATTTGTTCTGTCTTTAGCTTCTTCCTTTCTTACTTTTTGCTATATTACAGTTTCTCCTCCCTTCCTCCCCAATCCTCTCTCTCGATCTCTGTTTTTGTCTCTGTCTCTCTGTCTCTATCTGTCTATCTGTCTCTTTTTCCACAGCTTCATATATATCTCAGACTGGTCTCAAACTTGCTGTGTAGCTGAGGATGACCTTGAACTCCCGATCCTTCTGCCCCCACCCCCTGAATGTTTAGATTATAGGTGTGTGCCACCATGCTGGGTTTGTATGGTGATGGGTATCAAGCCTGGGGAGGCCTGTATTCTAGGCAAACACTCTACCAACTGAATACAGTCCTAGCCCTGAACCACCCATTTTTCACATCCTGGGAGCTTTTCTGTTTAAACTTGGTTAGAGTTCATCTCAGCACTTCCCTAGGAACCCTCTGGGAGAATCAGCAGTGGTGGGATGGGCTACATTTTGTAGGGGCTGAGGGTCTGCTTGAGGAGAGGGAGGCAGAACAAGGAAATGTGGTCTTTTCTTTATAATCCCACCTGAATCCAAAGACAATTAAGTACATCAGATCTACTGTATAAGCTGATGACATGAGTGCTCCATGGTAGGTTAAGGGGAAGGTTCTTATTGTAGAAATGAGAGGAGAACAGCCAGAGGCATCTGGAAGAGTCCAGAGCACAGAGAGGGAAAGAAATAGACTGGACATGGCTAGCGGACTGGCACGGCCAGGGATAACTACAAGAGACGGGAGAACAGCAGGGGATAGAGAATAGAGAAACTATAGTGAGAGATCAGGAGGAAAGAGAGAGAGAGAGAGAGAGAGAGAGAGAGAGAGACAGAGAGACAGAGAGACAGAGACAGACAGAGACAGACACACAGACACGCAGACACACACACAGAGAAAGCACAGCAAGAATAGCAGGGTTATAAGGAGGATGAATAGCTGTGGGGAGGGAAACTCTCAAGTGACAGGGAGCTTATGGTATGTATGGGAGGAAGTGTGAAGGGCTAGAATGCTAGCATGGACTTTGACACGTGTGACAGGTACTTGTGATACTGAGGGATCCTGGAGGCCATCATGAGCTTTGATATAATAGGCACTATAGGTAGCCATGTGTCACTTCTGCCAGAGATAAGGGAAATGATTCCTTTTAGTAGATGGGATCTAGTCTGACAAGTTCCTGAGGAATGCTGGTTTTTATCTAACTGCTGGAAATCCTCCTAGAGTCCAGGTTGAGCTCATTGGACTGCCTTTTGGAGTTTAGGGAATTGGGGTTTCATTGGGACCTGACAGCTACCACACTGGACTCAAATTCGAGGCCATTCTGAGAGATCTGCTCTCCCACTAGGCTTCAGGGGAATTTGCAAGTCTATCTTCTAGCTACTCTGGGTAGAAATTTTACACCTCTTAACCTCTTTACCTACCGTCAACTCTTAGAGCAAAGTGTTCTACCTTTACCTTCAGAATACATTCTGAATCTGACCACCTATTTCCATCTCTACCATGCCTGTGTGAACCACCATCCTAGCCTCCCAATGGATCCCTCTGCCTCCACGTTGTCCCTTCTCTTCATGGCAGCCCAGGTGATCGATCCTCTTACAACATAAGTTAGGGTCTGGGAAGATGGTTCAGTGGATAACATGTTTGTGATTTGAGCATAAGGACTTGAGTTTGGAACCCATCGTCCATGTAAAAACTAGGTGTGACAAAGTGTGCTTGTCACTCCAGTGCTGTGGGTATGGAAACAGGACAATCCTGGGGCATATTAGCTAGCCAGTTTAGTGTCAATGGTGAGCTCCAGGTTCAGTGAGAGATCTGTCAAAAAATAATAATCAAGTGGAAAAGTTATTGAAGATGACATCTGGACATTAACCTCTGCTCTCCATATGCACTTTATGGGTGAGCTCACCTGCACCCATCCACCCTCTCTCTCTCTCTCTCTCCTTTCCTCCCCACCTCTTCTTTATCCTTCTCTCTCTCAAAAACAAAAGCAAAACAAAAATTCAACAAAAGATAGTATATCAGAATGTACCACTCCTGCTCAGAGTTCACTGAGGGTGTTTCACTCAGCAAATTCAGAATAAAGTCCATGGTGTGGTGGTAGCTTCTGAAAGGGCTCCAGAGTTCTTCTTTCCTATTGTCATGTCACAGAATCACCCTTTTTCAATGACTTCTAAAAGAAGCAGCTTCCATGGTGTTCTCTGAGAGAAAGCAGCCACCAGGACAAGAGTTGTCTAAGTGTTTTTCCCATCTTAGAATTGAGTAGTTTCTCTTCTTCTGCTGTAAGTAGTTCTTTATAGATTCTTACTACAAGACCTTTGTCAGACAAAGTTGTGAAAATGTATTTCCCAGAATGTTCTGGGGCTTCCTTTGATCAGAAGTTTTAGTTTGTGTAATATCCAATTCATTGTTAATTTTTAATGTATCATATTTGTAGCCTAATAAATAGATCTTTCTCTCCTAAGTGATGAATACATTGCCCACATTTTCTTCTAAAAGTTGTTTTTTTTTTTTTTTGAGCTGAGGATCGAACCCAGGGCATTGTACTTGCTAGGCAAGCGCTCTACCACTAAGCTAAATCCCCAACCCCTCTAAAAGTTTTATAACTTTTGCTTTCATATTTGTGTTTATGATAATAAACCTTGAGTTAATTTTCATGTGGAGCAGCAATAGTCAAAAGTTATTTTTTTCCAATTGATGTATGCAGTTGTCTCTCAGCACCATTTGTTAGAAAGACTATTCTTAGAGAGACACTGTGACTCGTTTCTATAATCCCAGCACTCAGGAGATGACAGGAAGGATTACGAAGAGTTTAAGGCCAGCCTGGTCTACATAGTGAGCTGGAGGCTAGCTTGGACTATGGAGTAAAATTCTGTCTCAAACAAATAAACAAAAGACTATCTTTTTGTCTATCAAAAGACTATCTTTTTGTCTTTTATCAATTGCCTTCATGATCTTGTCAATGATTAATTGTCCATATAAATGTGGGTCCTCTATATTGTCTCATTGGTCTGTCTGTAGCTGGTCATTTGGAATCTTGAGGCCAAGTGATGTCAACCTTCTAACCTTTAGTCTTTTCTATAAAGTGTTTTAGTTTGTCTACTACATTTAATATTTTTCAGCAATATTTTGGGGTTTTGTTTCCAGTATTTGAAAAAATATTTGTTCCATCTTCCATTAAATACATTTCAACATATTTTACTTATTGGAGTGTTGTAACGGAATTGGGTTTTAGTTTATTTTTCTCTGCTTCTTCTATTTATTTATTTATTTATTTTTAGTTTTTTACAAGTATGTATTGCATGTTGAGCATGTCTCCCCATGCCCACTACCTTCCCTTTTCTTGACCTCCTCTTCCCACTGGTTCCCTTTGTCTCTCTAGCCAGTTTTACATCTACTTTCATGTCATACACACACACACACACACACACACACACACACACTTTTATGTATCTATGAAAAAGCTGGGGACTTACATCTGAGAGAAAAATGTGTATTTGTCTTTATGATAATGGATTGCTTTGCTTAACGTGACTACTTCTAGTTGCACTTATCCTGAAAATGATAGAACTTTGTTGCTTATGGTTGAAAAAAATCCATCACGTTCAGTGGATTTTTTTTTTTTGCATCTAGACCTTTATTGAGAAGTGTTTTAATGGACCAGAAAGAATGAGCTGTGAGAGAGTGGGTTCAGTGAATCAGCCTATGTCTGAGGAGCAAATGAGGGAATGAACAGAAACAGAGCTGACACGGATGGCACTCACTCCCTGCACAGCACTTAGCTGGACATTTTCCATACTTAACTTCTGCAGCATGTTGTGAAGTCATTCAGAGTCCATATTCTGCAGACAAGGAATTGTGCAACACCACATGTGGCAAGTGTCAGCCAGATTCCACTCAGAATCTCTGAACCCTAAACACACAGGCTCTTCCCAGGGCCACCACAAAGCCCTGGAGAGTCATGTGTTGAGAACTCACAGAGCAACTACATAGGGAAAGGGCAGCCTGGGTTACAAGTGCTACTACCTCTTGCCTAGCCTTGCAGTCAAGAGATTGGAGGTGTCTGAGAGGTGGCCCAGGGACAGCTTTCTCACCTGTTCCTTCTGAGGCTCAAGTTCAGTTATCCCTGAGTATGGCAGGCTATGAAAGAGAACCAGGGTCTCAACATATTGGAGAAGAAGCAAAGCAGAGCCAGTGGGTCAGCGTGAGTTCAGTCATGTGTTTCCATAGAGCCTCCCTGGCTGGGGAAGTTCTTGAGCAGATTGGTAGAGCTCTGAGAACCAGCCCACACCACAGGAGAAGCATGCCCCTCTTGAAGTCTGAGAGAATGATCAGAATTTAAACTCAATACAGGAAGGTACTCTTTGTGCTAGCTGCCCCAAACTTGCCCAAACATGCTCAACACTCAGGGCATTTTTTGCAAATTAGATCCTAAGCTGCTCAGTTTTATCCAGCACCTCTAAACTGAGGCTCAAAATTCTATAATCTAAACCTGTGCTTGTGAGTAATCTCCTAATTAGGACATTTGGGAAAATACAGAGTTGGTGGGGATATTGCTACTTTAACGGATTAGAAAGGAGCTTATGGACTGGGTAGACTGAGATTAGAAACAAGCTCACAGGTTGGGTAGGAACAAGACAGATTACCTCCACGGTGTGCATTAAACTCAGGTGAGTAAGTTAGCAAAGAACCTACAGGTAGAAAGAGCTTCTTTTGGAGAGTGGCAGCAGTTACTATATGTGAGAGGCTGGCTCCTTAAGATACTGGATGAGGCTGGAGTGAAGCAACATGGAGAAAAGACAGGACTCGGGCGTGAATTTCAACATCTTTGAAAGAAAAGTATCCCCGCTCCTATTCTCCAGAATTGCTGAATTGAGATCATGGGTCTTGGCAGCCCGAACAAGCTAGCTTGGCCACCTATCTTCAATAGGCTGATTGAACAGAAGAACAAGGAGAAGGCCCAATGCCATATGCCCTCAAGTCCATCTTTGGGATCCTGATATAAGGGTTAGGTTAAATAGAGGGTAAGAAGGATGCATAAGCAGTCCTGGTCCAGCTGTGGTCACTGACCCATCAGTGTCCAGCTCCAGTCTCTCCCTCAAGACGGTCTGACAAGCTTTAGAATGGAGTCGAAGATGTTTCTGAGAGACAAGCTCCCCCTCCGGTTGGCATCAGGCTTCAGCCTTTTCTTCTCTTAGTATGAGATCCCTGGGGAAATTCTGGTTCCTTGGGGACTGCTGACAGTCAGAAAGAGAGGAATAAGTGTCTTTTTAGAATATCTTTTCTCCTGCCAGGAAAGTTACAGTAGAAGCAAAAGTTACCCAATGAGTCAACCACAGTGGTCAGGGAAGGACAAACACCGCCTCTGCCTTTTAAATGATGGATCAGAACTACCTCAGACCTTATTTCCATTATACTGTACTTGATTTAGCCTTTTGACATTGATGTTCTCACGTGTGGGAAAGGATAGGAAAAGGAATTCCAGCAGAGGATGGGAGAGAAAGGAGAGCAATTGAAATACAGCCAAGTGTTAGTACAGAGCACACAAAACAGAAAAAGAGCTTTGTAGGACCAAGTGGACCCCTGGTGATGGGGACACACAGAGGCTCAACCTGGTGGTCCACAGCAGGGGCACTGTGCTGGGGAGCAGCCAGGCCCAGAGGGTGGGCGGTCAGACTCACAGCTGACATTTGGAACAATCACTCCTGAATAGCCACCTTTGCTCACAACAATCTCTGGCCCTCCCCTCAACTCCTTGACTCTTAAAAGCCCGGGTCAAGAGCCTCTAGGCTTTTTTTTTTTGTGACCTTTTTCTGCAATGTTGGTTGCCCTGGAAACCCCTGCAGCTGGCTCTTGGCCTCCCAAAGCAGGCACTGTAATGAGAATCTCAGGCAGGTTTGTTCTGCTCCACCAGTTCTGAGGACAATGGGTGGAATGCTGGCCAAACAGCTCTGGTTTCAGGACCTGTCCCCAGGACACTCCCCACAACTCACCAAAGTAGGGGAGGGAACAGGATCTGGGAGGAGAGGTGAGGATGGGGACGCAGAAGTGAAGGCAGTGTGACTCAATATGGAAACTCCCCATCACAACCTTTCTGGAAAGGGGCTGATGATAGTTACAGGGTGCTGTGTCTGTGTGGGATTGTGTAACTAAGATTGAAGTCTTTTGGGCCATCTCTCTCTCTCTCTCTCTCTCTCTCTCTCTCTCTCTCTCTCTTTGTGTGTGTGTGTGTGTGTGTGTGTGTGTGTGTGTATGTGTGTGTTCATGTACACACGCATGTGAACAGAGGTCAGCATTGGTGTCTTCCTCAATTTTTCTCCACCTTATCTTTTGAGACAGGGTCTCTCACTGACTAGATAATTCACTGGTTCAGCGAGGCTAGCTGGCCAACAAGCTCCAGGGATCCTCTTGCCCCTGCCTCCCAAGCACTGGGATTACAGGTGTGTGTGGCACCCCTAGCTTTTTCTATGATCACTGGGGATCTGAACCTCATCTCCAAGCTTGCATGGCCAGTGCTTTCCCAAGCCACCTCCCCAGGCCCAGTGCTCACACATTTCATCACTACATTCTTTCATTGTTTTTAAACAGTAACTTGAATGAAAACACACTTCTCAGATCTGTGAATGACCCAAAGCATAGAGGGAGAGAGAATCTGTTTCAGATAACACAACTGATACTTAGAAAACAAAACAGTTTTAAAAACCCTCCTCATCTAGGTAGGAAAATGGACTGAGACTCATCAGTTCAAGAAAAACATAAGGAAACTTGGCTGAGTGGAAAATGTCTTAAGTGAATACAAGTTAGTAGGGATCTCACTGCTTGGGAAGTAGATACAACTGGAATATGCCTGTGTTCTTGGTTAGTTATTTTTTGCACCCTTCATATTTTGCCTAGGAACTGGGACACACATACCACCACCACCACCACCCCGCCAAGTGTACATGTCTTAAAAGTCAAGCTGGCCAAATGCAATTTGAACTAGGTTCAAGTACTATATTTAAAACGCATATAAATGCATCTTAGAATCTCATCAATGTCATTAAAGATGAATTCTAAAACCAAACTACCTAGGTTCAGAGCCTAGCTCTAGGAATTACATCTGTGTCTTTGAAGAAGTTACTTAACCTCTCTGTGGGTGTTGCTTGACTCATCTACACAATGGAGACAATAAGGCTACCTCCCTCCTAGAGTTTTGGTTAGAACTGAGTAGGTTAAGTTATGCAAAGAAAAGCTTTAGAAGAGGAAGTAAATGCTTGGTGATGTTTCTTTAGTTTAGTGATTTGGGTATGCTTTCAAAAGATGGAGAAACGTTTCTCCTGGAGGGCTCTAAACTCTGACCAACCTCAATACACTCAAGTCTCAATTCTGAGTTGATCTCTAGTCCAGGCTAGCCAGGAACTCATTATATTGCCTAGGCTGGCCTTGAACTCTCTATCCTCCTACTTGAGTGCTGAGATAGTAACCATCCTAGCAGGAATAAAGATATTCTGAAGAGATATTGTGCCCTTCTCTTTGGCCATGAGACTCTTAAAATAATGGACCACAAGAAATTGGAATTTCCCCAGGATCTCATGCTGGAAGAAGGAAAAGGCTGAACTCTAGCTCCAGCCTGATGGGGAGCTTATCTCCTGGAAGGAGATTTCACTCAGTTTTTACAGGCTGCATCCTGTAGGACAGATTGAATCTCAAACAATGATGGTTCGATGACCAGGACCAATGACCAATGACTATGCATACCTCTTATCGTCTGTTTAAACCTCAACCTCATGAAAGTATCCCAAAGATGGATTTGAGGGCCATTGGACCTCTTTGTTCCCCTTTCCAACGTGCTACATTAGGGAAAAATATCTCTTTTCTCTTCTCCACAGTTGACCATGACTTATCTCTTTAATTGGCCTGTTGAGGACAAGTGGATGAGTCTAGCTCATTAGAGCTGTCAGGACCCAGTATTACAGGTGTCTGCTGCCAGCACTAACCCCATTCACTCCCTGTTGTCAGGTTGTGCTGATCTGCTCCTGAGAGAGGAATGAGAAGAGCCAATTGCCCCCTCCCCAGCACAGCTTGAACTACAGGTGCTTTTATGTTGTCTCTGAGGCCTGGAGGTTCCTAGTGAGAGGTCTGTCCCTGTATTGGCTGATCTTCAAAGACTATCTTCTAAGAACCTGTGGCCACTAGGAAAACACACCTTCCATACCTAGAGCTTATTGGAGCCTTGAGAATTAAGCATCTCTACTTCTCCCTTAGCTATACTTTCTTCTCTTCCCAGTGGGTTTGGGAAGGAGCAGAAAGCCTGTCACCCTGTGAAGACAGAGCATTCTATAAATGTCTATTTGTTCAGAGAAGAAGAACCTTGCTTTGGTTCAAACCCTCAATTTGTTTGTAGCCCAATACATCATCATGCTCAGGTCTCAGCCTAAATCAGTCTCCTCATGAGCACAGTGGTTTTAATGCCAGGAAAGCCAAGAACCTGCACCATCCATCTCCTCTCAACTGAGAACAGTCTTGTATCACTGTTTGTAAGAGCAAAGTCACTGATAGGAAGTAAGCACCCAGTAGGAGATGCCGGAGTCCTTAAAAGCTTTGAAGGGGGCTGGGGGAATATAGTTCATCAGTTAAGTGCTGACAAGCATGAGAATGTCAGCTCAATCCCCAGAACCCAGAACAACAAAAAAAAAAGAAGGCACAGTGGTGTGTGTCTGTAATCTCAGGAACTGTAAGGTGGGAAATGGAGACAAGCAAGCCCCTGGAGGCTGGTTAGGCTAGCCTACATGATGATGTTCCAGACCAAAGACCCTTGCTCAAACAAAAGATGGAAGGACTTGAGGAAAATGACTCCTGAGGTTGTCTTCTAACCTCCACAAACATGAACACGTGTAAAGAACCACACTGGCATACATATGTGCTCCTGCAACACCACACATGCACAGGCGTGCACATGAACACAAACACATATGCACATGCACAAGTATATACACACTCACATACAACTTTGCAGTATTTTCTACATTTCAGAAGCACATCCTTTCTCACTTGCTTTTCTTACAAACTCAAAACAAATTTGGAGCAACCAGCACAAAACAAAACAAAAAAAGACAAAACCCACACTGGAAAACTGCCAGGCCTGGTCCTAAAACTTGAATGTGCTTCCTTCCCATTTCCCTGGCGTCTTCAGTTCTTACAGGCCATTCATCTTACAAACTCGAAAGCCTAGGACCCTAGATGCTGTCCTAATGGCTTTGCAAACAATACCTCACCCCAGCTCCATAAATGCATGTTGTTATGATCTTTCTCCACATTTTCAGAAGGGGAAACCGAGGGACAAGTGCATAGCTAGAAGTAGCCACACCGGAAGGAGACAGCAATAACCAAAGTGTACCGTCTGAACCTGTTGTACTGCCTTTTACTCTGCGTGTTCATTGGTGTTTTCCAGACAGAACAGACCCTTCCAAAGGCAGAGACAACTTTTTCATGGAGCATTTTGTGATAGATACTGAAAGTAATCAACAAATGCATTATGATGTTGTTAGCTGTTCACAGAACAGCTCCAAATCTCATTTACCTTAGGACACTAACTGGGCAGGAGGAATCAGCTTCTCCCTCCTGGAGAACCTGCTCCCTACAATCTGCTCAAATGCTTTGGAAACAACAGCAGCCACTCCAGCACCCTGACAGGAGCCAACATCTCAGGATGTCTGCTCCCTTTGTGGGGGAGGGGAAGGTGCCTTCCCTGCAACAGTGTGCATGACCTCCCCTGGACCTGTAACCACCACACCCTTTTCAGTTTCCCAGACTGCAAAACACCATCTTCTCCCGCATTGTTCTCTGAGGAAACTTGGCAGCAGGCACAGAACGTGAAGCTGTGGGGACATTCCAGCCCCCAGCTCTGCACATGAAAGGCGGGCTGCTGTCTGCAAGGCCCCCAGTCGCCCCTAAGATTCCTGCCAGAGCTTGCTTAGGGAGTGGCCCTGTCTCTTTTGTCAGTGTCCTGACCTGGAGAGGCCGAGCTGGAAGGGAACAATAGCTGAGTGGCACGGGCCTGGCAGGCTCCAAGTTGATGTCTCAGCAATTTGGTCTGACCCTTGCCTCCACCCACACTGGAGACAGACAGAAGGGTAGCCAGGAGGACCTCCAAGAGGCTCTCGCTGCTGTCCTTGGGAATGTCTCATGCTTTATGCCAGCAGAAGCCTTGCACATGCCATGCAGGATGGCAAGGGGGCTCAGCTCTCCATCTGGGATACTGGCTGTTCTCTCCTCAATCCCATTGGGTAAGCAGGCTTTAGTGTCCACTATGGATGTTTTGCTTTGAGATGTTCTCTGGGTTAACTAGAACAAGGCTCTCACTTAAGGTTGTGACAGCCAGAAACCCTATAACTAGAAATGCTGGCAGGTGAGGCTGAGGTCTGTCTACCCCCAGGGAAGTGAGGAGGCAAGGAGCTAGGCTAGCAGGTTGCTTCTTTCTGGTTGTACTGTCTCCATCTAAATCATTGCGTGGAAACTGGAGTACATTTCGAAACAACCCCATATTGTTTGAGCACTGCGCCATCACAGGTGTGCAGTGATTTGGATGTGAAATGTCTCCACAGCTTCATGTGTCCGAACCTTTGGTCCCCAGCAGAGAGCACTGTTTTGGCAGGTTGTGCAACCTTTAACACTGTGGCCTAGCTAGTCGTCAGCCTTGATGATTTCCACTTCTACTTCTGGCTGACACCCTCTGCTTCTTCATCTCCTGCCATCACAGACTAAGCTCAACCTGCTTAGTTGAGGCCTTCCCCACCAAAATGAACTTTATTCCCCTGAACCATGCACTGAGATGAAGCCTTCCTCCCTTAAATCGCTTTGCCAAGTGTTCTGTCATTATAGTGAGAGAAGTAACCAATGCAGGGTGGAGGCTTCCTGTGCCCATTATACAGATACAAAAACTGAGAACCAGAGAAGTGATTGACAGTACAGCATCCACTCTTTCTCATTTCAGTAAGTACTTTTCCCTTTAACATGTACTTCCTACTTTAACATATTACTATCAACTGCAGTCACCCATTGCAGGGTGAGGGAAAATAAGGGCAATTACCAAGAACTAAAGAGAAATTTGCACAACTCTGGGGATGAGAACCTCTTGGCATTTGGAGCTCAATGGCAAGCATTTGCTCAACATGCACAAGGTCCTGGGTTTGATCCCTGCTCTAGAAGGTAGGAAAGAGGTGGAAGGCTGTTGAGAGGGAGAAGGAGAGGTGGGAGGGTGGGCCTCTAGGAACAGTGGCACACATCTGTAATACCAGCATTTAGGAAGCTGAGGCAGGAGGACTACTAATTAAAGCTAGCCTAGGGTATATAGAGAGACCCTATCTCAAAAATCCAGATGAAAAGGGGGTAGGGAGGAAGGAAGGAAAGAAATCCAAAGGACAGACATCTCCCGCAGTCTAGGAGGTGAACTGGGGCACTCAGGAAGGTAGCTACCCAAGATGAGGGACTGCCTAAAAATAAGCATGAGCTTCAAGTCACTGAGTGACAGTCTCCTCCCAGGCACAGCTGGGTCAGTCAGTACAGCAAAGTATTGGGGGAACAGGAGACAAGGAGACTGAGCGTCCCCAAGGGAGTTAAGCAAAGCTATTTTGAAGCCAGTTTATTGGGCAGCCACAAAGATTCCCATATGCTTTCTTGGTAACCATCAGAGGCTCTTCATGCAGGGAGCTGAAGAAGACAGTAGGCTCAGGACAAAAGTGACTTAGCTAAAGGTAAGAATTCAAGATCGGGAAACAGCACAGACAAGCAAATGGCTGAAGGGGTGGAATTTTATGGGAGGTTCTTGGCTCTAAGGAGCCTGGGGACACTCCAGCAACTTGAGGGTTGGCTAGGGAGAGAGGTAGCTGAGGAGTGACTTGTTGGAAGCAGCTGATCCGACTGTCCAGGCAGACAGTTCCTACCACCCAGGTAGGACTAAGGTGTGTCTGAGGGAAGCAGGAGGAACCAGGCACTAGTTGTCTAGAAGGATCTATCCACTCACGTCCATAGTGCTGGTAGGTGGTATCTTCCCATCAGCTGAATATTGTGGCAGGACCAACTACCCAGCGCTGCTGGGGATTTTCCAGCACTCTCCCTAGTGTTCTTTGCAAAGCCAGGTTCAAAGGTTCTGTCTTCTCCAATCTATCATCTGCAGTAGTTCCTGCTGCCCAGACCCCGTGCCCTGAGATCCTAGCTGTAGCTCCAGGTGAGTCAATGTTTGTCCCCAGCTCATTGGGCACAAGTCACCCTGAGATAGGAGGTCACCTTCTTTCACCACTAAATTCAAATGTTTTGTTCTGTTGTCTGTTTGTTCTGAGGGCTGTTGTCACTGTGCCCTCAGAACATCCTGTATGCAAATAGGAAATACCCATCAAGGTTTCCGTGGCTTGTGCCCCAACCCTAGAGTTGCTATTTGTAGAAGTGATCCAGACTCAGCTTACATCTGTTGAGAAACTACTATGGGCATGCCTGAAGCTTCACATGTGTGACATCATCAGTAACCAAAATGGATGATCTTGTTGAATAGAAGACAGATGGTCACTAGCCTATGGTGGCTGACTTATAATTCTTTATTCTTTTTTTTTTTTAATAAAAGTATGTGGATCCTTTCTTTGTAAAATAATGTTAATAATGATCAATTCTAACTAAAAAGATTCTTTTAAAGTTTTTTTATAGTTTTTAATTTTTTATTCATGTGTTTCTCTATCTCTCTCTCTCTCTCTCTCTCTCTCTCTCTCTCTCTCTCTGTGTGTGTGTGTGTGTGTGTGTGTGTGTGTGTACATTTGTGTAAGTGCCCACCAGTGCCAAAAGAGAGCACTAGATCCCCTAAAGCTGGAGTTACTGGAAATTGTAAGCTTCCAGATGTGAATGCTGGGAACAGAACTCAGATTCCCTGCAAGAGCAGCATGTGCTCTTAACCACTGTCATCTCTCTAGGGCCAAGACAAGGTTTTATTATTAGTAAAATAATAATAATCAGAATATTACCAATGTTATGGTCAACAATTGAAACAAAAGTATAGCATATAGAATCCTACAAAGAACCTCTCTAAAATATATGAGCACTTAGATAAATTGGAAACTATTTCAGTTCCTATATTTCGTTATACAAACTTGACATGGAGTTTGAAATTATATACAGCTTACAAACTAGGATGGTTAAGAATCAGTATTGAGTGGTAGTCATTTTTATTCAGCTCGTGATTTTTCAGTTTTATGACACTGTAGAGGTCATGTTCAATGGAAACTATGCTTCTGTTTTTGAATTTTAATCATTTCCTAAGCTGGCTCAGTGTGGTATGACAGTCTCCAGTGAGCCACAACTGGCAGTCAGTCCCACAATCAAGTGGTATGTAACTCATAGTCTGTACTGTACAATGTTCTAGACTGTGATGGTCAATGGATTAGATATTTCAAATGCAATTTCAGCGCATTTTGAATTTAAAAACTGAAAATAGAGTTACCTATGACCTAGCTATGCCACTCTTGGACATTTACCCAAAGGACTCCGTAGCAGACCACACAGATGCCCGCACACCCATGGTCCTCGCTGCTCGAGTTGGGACACAAGGACATGGAGCTGTCATAGGAGCCCATCAACAGGTGAATGGATAATGAAAACATGCTGCATCTGCACAAGGGAACTGTACTCATCTGTAAAGAAAAACAAAATTATGAAATGTGCAGGGAAGTGGACGATCTGGAAAGTATAGTCTTAAATGAGACAATGCAACCTCAGACAGCCAAAAGCGTCATATCCCCCTCATATGTGGCACCTAGCCTGTAAAGTATTCATGTGTACACGGTGACTGAGTAAAACCTAAAAACTAGAAAGGAAACCAAAAAAAGGGCAAAAATAAATGATAAAAAAAAAGGATGAGGGTAGGCAAAGAAGACAAGATGAGACATGGAACAGAAGGGAACTAGCGGGGTAGGGTAGGAGAAGTCCATAAGGACAAATCAAGGGGAGCAAGGAGGGGGAAATGAGGGGAGGGGAGTTCATTAAAACACACTTTGCTCAGAAATGCCATAATGATATCTAATACCTTGTATGTAATTTGTTTAAATCTTTTTTAAAAAGTAAATAAGTTAAAAATAGAAACTTGGCTATCTCCTGAGGAACACTACCACCTGATGTTGACTTCTGGCCTCTACATATACCACACACACAGGTGCACCCACACCCACACAAGCACAAACACACATACAAATCAATTTTCAAATGTAATTTTAAGGGGCTAGAGTTGGTTTAGTCAATAAGAGCTCTTGAGTTGCAAGCATGAGAGCCTGAGTTCAAATCTCCATCACCTACATGAAAGCTGGGCATGGCTGTGCAGGCCTCTAACTCCAGCATTTGGGGGAGGAGGTAAAGACAGATAGATAGATCCTAGGAGCTCATTGGACTGCCAGCCAGCCCAGTCTGGCTGAAATGAGGAGCCTCTGGTTCTGAAAGAAACCTTGTTTCAAGGCAACAATGTTGAGCGTGGTAGAGGAAGATGGCCAACACCTTGTTCTGGTTTCTACATGGACACACACAGACACATGAACCCACACACTCCCTTGCACATAACACACACACACACACACACACACACACACACACACACACACACACACAGATGCAATTTCAGCTTAATGAAATTTTCAATTTGCAGTGAGTTTATTGGTGTATCAGCCTGTCATAAGTCAAGGAACATCTGTATACAAGTAAAAGATTCAGAGGCATGAGAGTGGAATAAACCAGAAGCAATGAGCTTTGCTACACGCTTAGCAACTACAAGGATTCCAGGAAGAACATCCCAGCTGCCAAGGTTGTTCCGGGTAGGCTTCATGCAAGATCTGGAGCATGCGCTGAGGGAACTCACTTTGTCGTGGGTTAGAGTGGGAGCAGAAATCTGAGGGCAGATCCAGAGGGGCTGTGAGAAGTAAGGAAGACCACACAATTCACTGAAAAATTCTGGCAAGAACTCAAGTTATATACTATGGGGTAGTGCAGACTGTGAGAACAGTCTGAGGCTTGGGGAATGGGGCTGAGGACAGATGAAGTGGAATTTTCCAAAGGTTAGTGTAGATATAGTGTAAGATAGACCACAGTTGAAAGACCAAATGAGAAAAAGTCAACTCCAGAACCCTGTACTAGAAAATCTGGTCACCAAACCTGCCTAATGACATACTTCATATCATCAGCAACCTGATGAAGTGGCCTCTTCTTAAGGGGTTCCATGAAGACTGAGGCCGATGCCAGGAATTGAGACACTGACAAAGAAGAGGTCGGGGCACATTGACCTGTCTACCCACCTTCTCTACTAGAACAGAGCTGGAGTACTGCCATCTGCACAGAAAATAACCCCAGGGAATGGGAACAAAAACCTCCACTCCCCAGGGGCTGGATCTTGTCCCCAGGTGTTCATCTGGGTGGGACTCCCCAATGTCCTGCCTTTGGAGAGCCCTGGCTATATCCTGGATCCCCACACAAAGGCAAAGCCTGCTATCTATTACAGCCAATCCAAGCCTTTGGATAGGAGTGACATTTTTTACTTCAACTGATAGCATACTTAAAGGGCAGAATTTCCTACTTTCTCAAGATCTGGAGTCGTAGTCCCTCTGTAACTGTACCCTTCTCCAAAATGTGTGCCAGTCCCAGATTGTGCCACACTGCGTAGGTGCTGTTTTGTATCTTTTTACCCTCATACAACCCCCTTTTTTCTCTTTCCCCAAAAATAACAAAGAGAGGGGATTATGTGGACATCCAGGGGATGAGAGATATGTGACAGTCTTCTATGTCACAGAGAGCCAGAACATGTCCTTTAGAATGCTGGGAGGAACATTAATTCCACTCTTCAAATTGACGATTCAAGCTCTAACCACGGTGGCGGACTAGACTCCTCACTGGGGCTTTCAAGGAGCATCTATCCGGAGCTAGGGAGATGACTAAGTTGGTGAGATGCTTGAGTGCAAGTATGAGGGCCTGAGTTCAGTCTCAGGCACCCATAAAAAGCCAGGCATGGGACCTCGCACCTGTAACCCCAGCACTGGGGAGGAAGAGAAAGGCAGTCCCTTTGGCTGGCTGGCCAGCCAGTCTAGATGAATTGACAGTCTTCAGACCAGAGAGAGACCCTGACTCATAAAATAACATGGAGAGCAATAGAAGACATCCAACATTAACCACTCACCTCCACATGCATACAGGTGCACACACACAGAAACACACACAAAGGGGGAAGGGACGTGCTCAGTTTATCTCCCCACCCTGTTTATGTCTTCCTGTCTATGTGCCTGCACGTGGTGGATAGTCCCCAGTGTTCAAACCCTTCTCTTTCTGTATCACTTTAGATAAATCTCAAACATGTTGGGGACCCTTGTCTTCAGAATCTAGGCTTGATGCTACCCTGTGAAAGTTAAATACAACTAAATTTACATCTATTTTTCAAATCTGCATATTCATGAGACACCACTCTTGAACATCAGAAGGGATTGAGAAGGAAGATGACATGGTCACAACTATTTAGAGCTAGCTAGACGATTGGGAAGGTGTGGTTGCTACATAGGACTTGAAACACTCAGGGCTCAAACTTGTCCCACTGGATGACAAGGGGGCTCATGCCTGAAGAGGAAATGCACTCTTCTGACCCTGCAGCTATCTGGACTCCAGACTAAACTTCCAGGCGGACTGTAACACCTGTCCTGGTTTATCAAGGAACCTTCCAGGGATCTAGTTGGCTTTCCAGGCACAGGCTCAGGCAACCATCAAGGGCTGGGTGCAGGAAAATGGCTTTCCCAGCCCACATACTCTGAGAGCTGGCCTCCCACAGTGATTCTGTCTAAGCTGGGAGGTCTGCTCTGCCAGCAGATGGTGAATCGGCATAGCTAAAGGCTTCCTGGGAAAAATGAGCTGGGCCTGCTTTCACCTGTTGTCCACCCCCGCCCCCCAACCCCCACTACCGACAGCTGTACCAGATGAATGAGCCCCACTGGGGCCAACAGCTAAGGACAGGCTAGTTCCAGCCCCCAGATCACCCCCCACCCCATGTGTGTTCTCTGTGTTCCTGTATACGTGTGTGTGTGTGTGTGTGTGTGTGTGTGTGTGTGTGTGTGCGCGCGCGCGCGCACACACACACACGCACACACACACACACAATGACAAACATCTTGAAAATGTGGAAAAGACTCAAACTTCACTGAGGACAAGGATTCAGCCCTCCACCCAACCCCAGTGTTACCCCCGCTAGGAGCTTATGTGAGGGAAACTTAATAGGGTGTTCACAGGATCTTGAGCCATATGTTCACTGCCCATCCTTTAAGGATGGTTTTCTCTGGCTTCTCTTCTTGCATCACTAAGGATGAGGAGGCAGCAAAGCGCATAAGTACCAGTTCTGGGAGTCACCTCAAGTATTCCTCAGCCACCCAGGAGCAAATGCAAACAGGTGGCCCATGACCAGGTGACCCATGGCAGCCATGATTTCTTGCCTTTCCTCTTCATATTTGCCTGCTCAAGCAATATAACCCTGATGCTCAAAATCTCTCTTTATACATCACATTTGGCAAACTGTTCCTCCATTCACTTTGGGACCCTTGGAGATTCTCAGCATTTAAGCATGTTGCTGTCTGTGTGGTTCAAACACAGCTGAATTTTGTATCTATCTCTCAGAGCTCAATGGACACAAAGCACAGGACTAGGCTATTAGAAATAGAAATTTGGGCAGAAAAAGAAACCAATGGCATGTTTCGGGGTTCTGTGTCTCATAATGTCATATCAGGACTTTTTTTAAAAGTTTGGCTAATTTATTTTTATTTTTATTTGACTTATGTTTGGTTTTTTTTTTTCTCTCCCTCTCTTTTCCCTACAAGTCCTTTGAGTATATATTATGGCTTCCAGTTTAACGTTTTTATAGGATCCCTAAGTATATAGACGAGTGGGTCTCTGCATCTGTATCGGTTTCCTGGGCCCTTTTATGGGGCTCTTTTCCTTCTATTGGTTTGTTTTGTCCTTTTCAGATGTGTTAGTTTTTGTTCTCTTTTATTTTATTATTATCCCTTAGAAGCCTGTTTGTTTTCTAATGAGAGACAGAAAGGGAATAGATCTAGATGGGAAATGAGGTGAGGAGGAACTTGGGGGGGGGGGGCTGTAGAGGGAGGATAGATGAGGAAAACGGTAATATGAGGAAAAAGTATTTTCAATGAAAGGAAAAATAAAGATAAGAGAAATAATTTTTTTTATCCAGGTGCAGTGGTGCATGCTTGTAATCCCAGCAGTCAGGAGCCTGAGGCAGGAGGATTGTAAATTTGAGTCCAGCTTGGGTTACACAGGAAGTTCCAAGCCAGGATGGGCTGCACAGCAAGAAAATGTCTAATTGAAGAAGGACGAGGATGAGGAAGGGGATGGAGGAGAAGGGAGGGAGGGGGAGGGAGAGAGGGAAGAAAGAGAGGAGGAGGGGAGGAAGAGGATTTAAAGGGATAATAGTACCAACTTCACATGACTTTCTGAGGAAGGAGAGGAGTGGCTGAGGCCAAGTCGGAATGTTCTAAAGCATGGAGTAATGGAATTCCATGTGGAGCACTGATATCAGTACCAGAAACTAAGAATCATCTTGTTTGTGGAGGAATGTTTTGTAAAATTGTCCAGATCACAGCAAAAAGAAGGAAAAGAGAAGCTACCATCGCCATTGCCGGCCCATCAGATAGTTTCCTGGGCCTTGCTGGTGATATCGGATCTGGGAGGTCACAGAAAGCCCCTGTGAGAAACTCCCCCATTCTAATATTCATAATCTAGTTGTTAAATGTGATCAACATATTTTTCTTGTCTAAATAATTCCTTACTATTCATGGTAGGAAATTTTGAAAAGTACAAATAAGCAAAAAGGAGAAAACATACCTAATGTGTCTTCTCACCCAGTGACATGTCATTCTTCCACTTTTTCTGCAATGTCTAAGCTTTCCGTTGCTAAATTGTAGCTTGTAGAATGGTAGTATTGGTTTGAGGCATATCTATATTAGATTCTGCATTTGCTATGCATGTTCAATGCTGGCTCAATCAGAATGACACACTGGAAAGAGTTCCCTTATAGGAATCATGACCATTTGACTCACATTACCTCTTGGAAGTATCATTAACCCAGATGTCTTTGTACAAAGAAAGCTAGGGCCCTTACCTATTTGTTTCTCAGCCCCCAACATAATCATCTACCTTAACAGAACTTCTAAGAATGTCCATTGTTATTGTTTGGGATTTTTTTCTTCTGTTTTCTCTTGTTTTTGTTTTGGTTTTGGGGGGTTTTTTTGGTTTTTTTTTTTTTTTTTTTTTTTTGGTTTTTCGAGACAGGGTTTCTCTGTGTAGCTTTGAGCCTTTTCCTGGAACTCACTTGGTAGCCCAGACTGGCCTCGAACTCACAGAGATCCGCCTGGCTCTGCCTCCCAAGTGCTGGGATTAAAGGCGTGCGCCACCACCTCCCAGCACTGTTTTCTCTTGTTTTGTTCTATTTCCTGTGCTGGGAATTAAACCCAAGACCTTATGCATGCTAGCAATCACTCTACCATTGAGCTCCATCTCCAAACACTGGTGGACCCAAACATTTTACCCTTTTGCCTTCCAGTGCTGTACGACTGTGATGCACATTGGATAATGGTACACAGATGCACATGTAAACTATTTCTTAGAACTCTAATAACTTTCACAGCAATCTATCCACACAGGCAGTAAATTATTTAATAGCCCATGTGCCCAGGACTGGTCCTTGCCATGAGAAACAGTTGTTCGTGAGAGTCCACACTTTAGAGATGATCATATAACATGTCAGCAGATGTGTTCACAGGCTTTAACAGAGCTAGAGGGGGACTTTAAAACAAGTATGCACCTTTCTCCACCATGACATCCCTCCCTTTACAGATGAGGACATGTCTTCAGACTCAGCCTAAGCCAAAGGCTTCTTTCAGAAACCCACATGTTTGTTCCTGAGTCCCCACATGACTACTTAGTGATCTTTGTACCTTCTGATTTGGATACATGCCTGGAGCTGTCATTGAGTTAACATTAAATCACTTTATTTTGGGGGATTGACCTTCCTTGGGGGAAAGAGGGTGAAAAGGTGAGACAGGGTCTCTCTATGTAGCCCTGACTGTCCTGGAACTCACTACGTAGACCAAACTAGCCTCAAACACAGAGATCCGCCTAGCTCTGCATCCTGAGTTCTGGGATTAAAGGTGTACACCACTATGCCTGGACGGAGGTAGTTTTTTACCCAGGCTGGCCTCAAACTTGTGACCAAGGATGATCCTGAACTTCTGATCCTCCTGCCTCCCGGACTATAGGCACCCAGCAGCATGCTCAAGTTCATGCACTGCTGAGGATGGAACACAGAACGTTGTGCATGCTAGGCAAGCATTCTGCCAACTGAGCTACAGCCCAAGCCCCATTGTAAATCATTGTGCTTACACTATCTTCCTCCAAAAGTAAAAAATCACCAAGAGAAAGTGACAAGACTTAGGAACTTTACCAGCCCCAAAGAGTTAAGAGGGGGCTGGTGATGTCAGGGAGAGCCCGCTGCTGCCTGGACGGGAAAAGAACTCAGGACTGTTTTTCTTCTCTGAAAACCAATCCCTATGGAGTCTCGGCTCTTTAAACCAAATGTCTTTACAGCTTGAAATGAATAACTACATGACCTCAGCCTTCACGCATGCAGGCCCTGCTGTTATACCTGGAGCCTGGCTGCTCTGGGGCATCCCGTAAATAACCCGGGTCTGTACAACACATGTTGGAGACGAGCTGCCATCAGAAATGGTTTCAGCTGGAAAGCCAGAGACTGTCTCTGTGAACACTACAGTCATCTGGGATCGATTTCTCCACTCCCATTAAGCCCAGACCCTGGCTCCATTTGCATTGCTGAGACCATCATACGGAACTCATTTTTATTGCTTGGATGTTGGTCTCTCAACCACATCAATTACAGCCCTTTGTGTTACCATTGGATGAGTGTGAAATGCAATGATGAAATGAAATTATGACAGCTTTGTTCTGTGAAGCAGTTCACAGATTGTGCAGAGATGGAATACTGTGTTTGTTGTGAGACTAAAGGAAGAAAAATTATAACTATGGACTTTAGGCTAAAAAGACAAATCAACTCCCTCAAAACACAAATACATCCCCCCCAAAAAAAATCAGTAAATTGTTGAATTGAGTGGAGACTTTTGGCTGCATTCAAACCTAACTTTGTAAACTTTGGGCAAATGAGTCCCTGAATTCAAAATAGTAATTTCATGGTTATAGAAGTGAATATAATAGCATTGTTATTATTAGCAGTGGTACATGGAATATTGAGTGGCTATTTGTTAATCTCACAGAGACTTGGTAAAAAGTTTTTTTGTGAAATATATTTTGATAATGTTTTTCCCTTTCTGCAATTCCTCCCAGATCCTCCCTGCCCACCCAAGTTATGTTTTCACTCTCGCTCTCCTGCTCTCTTTCTCTCTCTCAAACAAACAAAAAACAAGAGACATGAAAGAACCCCAAAAATGAAAATTAAACAAACAAGCAAAAGACCAATTGAGGGGAAAAAATGCTAGCAGGACCCACAATTTTAATCCCAGTACTCTGGAGACTATGCAGTGAGATCTCTGTGAGTTTGAGGCCAGCCTGTTCTACAAAGCTAGTTCCAGGACAGCCAGGGCTACACAGAGAAACTGTGTCTCAAAAAACAGAAAGAGAGGGCTGGGCAGCAGTGGCACATGCATTTAATCCCAGCACTCGGGAGGCAGAGCCAGGTGGATCTCCGTGAGTTCGAGGCCAGCCTGGTATACAGAGTGAGATCCAAGACAGGCACCAAAACTACACAGAGAAACCCTGTCTCTGGGGGGAAAAAAAGGAGAGAGAGAACATACAATATTTGTCCTTTGGGGTCTGTGTTACCTCACTCAGAATAATTTTTTTCTAGTTTCATCCATTTACCCACAAATTCCAAAATTTTTTAACAACTGAATAATATTCCATTGTGTAATGGTACCACATTTTCATTATCCATTCATCAATTGATGGAAATCTAGGCTGTTTCCAATTTCTGGTTGCTATGAATAGAGCAGCAATGAACATATATCTCTTGGATGAGCATGTATATCTGTAGCAAGATGAAGAGTCCTGTGGTGTGTATGCCCAAGGTTAGTACAGCTGGATCTTGAGGTAGATCTAGTCCCAGCTTCCTGAGAAACCACCACGCTGATTTCCACAGTGGCTATACAAGTTTGCACTCCTATCAACAATGAGTAAGTGTTCCCCGTTCCTAGTGTCTTCATCAGCATGTGTTGTAATTTTTTTAATTATTATTATTATTAACCTTGGCCATTCTGATTGGTGTAAGTGGAAATCCCAAGGCAGTTTTGATTGCATTTGCCTGATGACTAAGGATGTTGAACATTGCTTCAAGTGTTTCTCAGCTACTCATGTTTCAGCTTTTGAGAACTCTGCTGAGTTCTATACCCCAATTTTATTTTGTTTTATTTTATTTTATTTTTTGGTTTTTCAAGACAGGGTTTCTCTGTGTAGCTTTGCGCCTTTCCTGGAACTAGCTTTGTAGACCAGGCTGGCCTCGAACTCACAGAGATCCACCTGCTTCTGCCTCCCAAGTGCTGGGATTAAAGGCATTCGTCACCAACGCCCGGTGATACCCCAATTTTAATTGGGATATTTGCTTTCTTATATTCAGCTTTTTATTGGTGATGGTGGTTTTGGTTTTAATTTTGGTTTTTAGTTCTTTAAATATTTCAGATCCTAATCCTCTGTTCGATGTATTATTAATGAAGAACTTTTTCTGCCATTCTGTAGGATGCCACTTTACCTCCGGTGTCCTTTGCATACAGAAGCTTTTCAGCTTAGTGATGTGCCTTTTTTAATTCTTGTTTCCAGTGTCTGTGCTGACAGCATCCTATTCAGAAAGTCTTTTCCTGTGCCAATGAGTTCAAGACTAGTCTCCAGTTTCTCTTCTACCAGATGCAGGCTTATCTGGTCTTAGGTTGAGATCCTTGGTCTATTTGGAGTTGAGTTTTGTGAAATGTTGTAGGTATGGATCTATTTGCATTTTTTTTACATGCAGCCATCCAGTTTGACCAGCACCATTTGCTGAAGATGCTGACTTTTCTATAGGTTGTATTTTTTGGCTTCTTTGTCAAAAATCAGGTGACCATAGTGGTGTGGACTTATGTCTGGGTCTTCAACTTAATTCCTTTTGTTAATAGGTCTGTTTTTATGGCAATATCATTCTGTTTTTATTGCTATAGCTCTTTAGTAAAACTTGAAATCAGGAATGGTGATACCTCCAGCAGCTATTTTATTATTCAGGATGGCTTTAGCTATTTTGGCTTTTTGAGTTTCCATAAAAAGTTGAAGGTTGTTTTTTCAATTTCTGTGAAGAATTGTGTGAAATTTTATTGAGGATTGCACTGAATCTGTATTGCCTTTGGTCAGATAGCCATTTTAACAATATTAATCCTACTAATCCATGAACCTGGGAGATCCATTTTCTGGTGTCTTCTTCAATTTATTTCTTCTTTGTCTTAAACTTTTTTTTATACAAATCTTTCACTTGTTTAGTTAGTTATTCCAAAATATTTTTTGAGGCTTTTGTGAAAGGTACTATTTCCCTAATTTCTTTCTGAGTCTATTTGTGATTTGTGTGTAGGAAAGCTACTAATTTTTATGTGTTAATTTTGTGTCTCGCTACTTTGATTAAAGTGTTTGTTGGCTTTAGGGGTTCGCTAGTGGAATCTTTAGGATCTTTTATGTGTAAAATCATATCTGTAAATAGGGATACTTTGACTTCTTTCCTGTTTGTTTCCCACTTGATCTCCTGCAGGTTCTTTTTTTCTGTCATTTTATTTTGTTTTTTTGGGGTTTTGTTTTTTTTCTCTAGCTAAGACTTCAAGTACTGTATTAAATAGGTGTGGAGAGAGTGGAGGCATCTTTATCTCATTGCTGATCTTAATGGAAATGCCTTGAGACTCTTTTCTTTTAAGTTGATGTTAGCTGTGGGTTTGCCATCAATATCCTTTATTATGTTGCGGAATCTCCCTTGTATCCCTAGTCTCTCTAGGACTCCCAGATGTCAGATTTTGTCAAAGACATTTTCTGTATCTAGTGTGATGACCATGTGGTTTTTGTCTTTCAGTCTGTTTATGTGATAAATTAAATTTGTTGGTTTGTATGTAGAATCATCTCTGCATCTCTGGAATGAAGCCAACCTGATTATGGTAGATAATGTTTTTGATGTACTCATGGATTTAGCTTCCAAATAGTTTATTGAGAATTTTTGCATCTATATTCATAAGGGATATTGGCCTATAATTTTCTATTTTTTGGTTGGGTCTTTGTATGGTTTGGTGTCAGGGTATTTGTGGCTTCATAGAAAGAACAGGAAATGGGGCTGGAGAGATGGCTCAGAGGTTAAGAGCACGGACTGCTCTTCCAGAGGTCCTAAGTTCAATTCCCAGCGACCACATGGTGGCTCACAACCATCTGTAATGAGATCTGGCACCCTCTTCTGTATGTATAATAAATAAATAAATCTTTACAAAAAAAAGAAAGAAAGAAAGAACAGGAAATGTTTCTTCTGTCTCTATTTTTCAGAATAATTTGAAGAGTATTAGAGTTAATTCTTATTTGAAGGTCTGGCTCTGGGCTCTCCCTGACAGTCCTCTCCCTCCCAGTTTGGAGAAAAAAACTGACTGCTTATCTTTTAATAGGGGTTATTGGTCTGCCTATTAGATACTGACTTAACTTTGTAGGTTGTATATATCAAGAAATGCATCCATTTCTTTTAGGTTTTGCAGTTTGGTGGAATACAGAATTTAGAGTATGTCCTTATGATTCTCTGAATTTCCTCAATGTCTGTTGTAATGTCCCCTTTTCATCTTTAATTTTATTAATTTGAGTCTTTTCTCACCATCTTTATTTTAATTAACTTGACTAAGGGTTTGTTAATCTTGTTGGTTTTCTCAAAGAACCAACTCTTCGTTTCATTGATTCTTTGTATTTGTTATTTGTTTCTATTTCATTGATTTCAGCCCTGAGCTTGTTTCCTTCTTGCCATCTACTCTTCCCAGGTTTTTCATGCTGTCAGGCACTTCATACCATGAACTTGCCTCTTAGAATGGCCTTCATTGTGTTCTGTAGGTTATATATTCATTCTCATTCATTTCTAAAACATTTTTAATTTCCTTTTGGATTTTTGTCTTTATTGATTGTTTTACTTAGTAGTGAGTTGTTCAGTTTCTGAGTTTGTATACTTTATCTGCTTCTGTTGTTGTTGATAACCTTTTAATCCATGGAGGTTAGACGGGATTCAGGGTTTGGGTTGGTTGGTTTGTTTGCTTGCTTTCAGTTTTCTTATATCTGTTGAGACTTACTTTGTGTCCTAGTATGTGGTCAATATTGGAGAAAGTTCTGTGAGCTGCTGAAAAGAACATATACTCTTTAATGTTGGGGTGGCATGATCTGTAGTGTCTGCTAGGTTCATTTGACATATGATGTTATTTAGCTCCAGTATCTCTCTGTTTAGTTTTTTGTGGGGGTGACTTGTCTATTGGTGAGAGTGGGGTACTGAAGCTTCCTACCATCACTGGGTGAAAGTCAGTCTGTGATTTTAGCTGTAGTAGTGTTTCTTTTGTAACTTGGTTCCCCTATGTTTGGCGCATAGATATTCAGAATTGCAATATCTTCTTAGTGGATTTTTCCTTTAATAAATATGCAGTGTCCTTCACTGTCTCTTCTGATTAGTTTTAGTTTGAAGTCTATTTTGTCAGATATTAAAATGGCTACCCCTGCTTGCTTCTTGGGTCCACTTGCTTGGAATACCTTCTTCCATCTTTATACCACGAATTAACATCTGCCTTGGTTGCAGCTGAAAGATGGATCCTGTTTTCTAATCCAATCCATTAAGGTGTCTTTTTATTGGGGAATTGAGACCATTAATATTGGAAGTTCTCAATGAGTCGTATTTATTGATTCTTATTATTGTATTGTTACAGTGTGGGGTTTTTGTCACTTGTTTTCTGTGGTTTGACCTGAGTTTCTTTTCCTTCCTCTACCCCTGTTTTTCATAGGTGTGGTCTTCTCATGGTATTTCAGATATCATTGATGCTTTGTGCCTGGATATTTTTTATATTTAACATTTTCTTTGCCTGAGCTATCCATTTCTTCTACCTTATTTTCAAGACCTGAAATTCTTTTTTCCATGTCCTGTAGTTTGATATCCTAAGTTTTTCATTTCCAGTTTTATTTCAGTTTGGGTTTTCTTTAGTTAGTCTATTCCCACTTTCGTGTCTTGAAATGTTTCCATTATTTCACTTAACTGTTTGTGTTTTCAATCTTCATCAATACATTTACTCATATTCTCTATAAGGTTCTTGAACATATTCACAAATAGTTGTTTTAAAGTTGTTCTTCAGCTAACTTTCATTTCTCCAGGCATATTGCAATAGGGTTATTGGCTTCTGGAGGGGGCATATTGTCTTAGCTAGTCACAGAGGCATGTATACAACACATTGGACCATCCAAGCAGGATTTTATCCTGGTTCTTCTCTGAATTATTTCCCCTGCTCTTGGATGTGGAATCCAGATTGAGCCTCAGTGTCTTCTCTTGTCAGGTCAGGGGTTACCTGAATTCTCATCAGTCTCTAACTCCAGGGGACTCTTGGCACCTTTATAAGGTATAGAAATAGAATCATCAGAACATAAAGTTATGGGGCTAGGAGTGTGGTTCAGTCAGTAGAGTGCCTGGCAGTCCTAGGTTCAATCCCCAACACCACATAAACTGGGGGTGGTCACATGCACTTGTAAACCAATCACTCAGGAGATGTATGCAGAGAAATCAGATGTCCAGGGTCATTCTCAACTACATAGTGACTTGGAGGCCAGGCTGGCCTACATGAAACCCTCTATCTAAAGAAGAAGAGGAGGAGGAGGGGAAGTCATGATGTATAACTTGTGGAAATCATTAAACTCGAGTAGTAGAGATACTGTGTAAAGCATAGGACTCTAGTTAGAAAGGCCTGTATCTCCCTCAAACTTAAGGTCAATGATAACTCCAGCAGGGATCACAAGCATCCTTGGGAGAAGGACTAAATTTGGGTTCCAAACCACATTGTGAAGGCATCTTGGGAGCTGTTAAATGGTGCTGTGATGGTGCTGCAGGCCTTCCACTGCAGTATCAGTCTCCATGCCAGACTCCTCCAGGAGAAGAGACTTAACTGGTGACACTGTAGAGCAGGGGATCCTAACAGCACAGCACATGAAACACAGATTTTGATTGTTTTCTTTTATTTCTTCCTTTTTTTTTTTAAGCTGAGGATTGAACCCAGGGCCTTGCCCTTGCTAGGAAAGTGCTCTACCACTGAGATAAATCCCCAACCCTCCGACTTTGGTTGTACAGAGAACTCCTGAACATCCTAGAATGGCCTGACACTATGCAAGGACTCCTGAGCCCCCTTGAGGCAACTCACAGGCCATGACAGTTCCATGGAGCACGGAAAAAAGGGGAATTTGTAATGGGACTTTGCAAAGTGCTTTCTTGCTCTTCTGTTTTCTGCAAATGATTGATGGACACACTTGCCAGGAAGTTCAGCCTGATAAGTCATTTCCTCCTCTGAAGGCTCTTGACTCACCTCTAATTCACCTATGAGTCTGCTCCTGAGCAGACAACCCAGAGATTGGTTTTTCTGAGTTGTAATATACCATGGCTTCTTGACTCACAAGTACTGTGGCTTGTACAGGAAGCCCAGGCTGGAGCTGAGTCCTAATCCTGTTCTCTGCAACAAATCCTACCCAGCTTCAATTTCTGCTCCACAGGAACTGAGGGATTATGCTACCCAGACTCACCAGAGTTCAGTGTCTAGCTGTAGGGTCCTGTGGAAGCTGCTCACACTTCTGATCGCCACACAAGAAAACATCAGCATGGTGCACAGTGCAACAGCAGCTTTCTCCAGGTTACAGTCAGCCACAAATACCACACCTTAAGAAAATATACCAGCAGTGGTACACAGTGTGCTTTTCATCAAAAAAAAAAAAAAAAAAAACTTTTAATTATTCAGATACCATATGTCTTCTAGACTTACCCCTCAGAGGCCTTACAGTCTTCAAAGGAAAGAAAAGATTCTTCCACACTGTGCCTTTCTGTTTATGGAATGTATGTTTATATAGAGCCATTCACACACACACACACACACACACACACACACACACACACCTCCACACACAAACATATTTCCCTTTCTGACGGTCCACAAGATGTGCCTGCCATGGTCTATGTATCCCACAGAAATGGCCCTGAAATGACTGAGAGCTCCCCAGAGAGTACCAAGTTCTAGAGAAGCAAGGACATACTAGCTAACATCACTGAAAACTCTTGGGGCAAGGGATGAGTCACTGTAGGAGAACTCAGTGGAGCTGAGGGGGAAAAGCCTATCTGCCCATCCCAGAGGAAGGGGAGCCTGAGCAGAGGCTGGAAAAGTTATATAAAGCTATGTCAGAAGCTCAGACTCAGGGGCTTCCCTTCCAAAGACCTTCATGCACTGAGTCTCCACAACGGATGCACCACCCACTAGGCCTACTAAGCAACCTCAGATGGGATGTCTTTTGATACAATACTCCAGTGCACTGGGAATAGAGAGCAGCTGAGGAGGAGGTAGGAATAGGGGATTCTGTTTCTTCCCCAGGAGTGCTGACAGACAGCTTCAGACAATCTGAAAAGGAGTCTGCTGCCGTTTTCATGAGAAATGTAGAAACATAGCTCTGGAGACTGTTATCTTTCTCTTCAAATGCTGTGCCTCAATATCCTTGATTAAAAACAGCCAGAATATGAACATCGGCCTTTACCGGGTACTTCAGCGTTCCAGGCACATTCGTTATAAACTCACTTCATCCCAAGGCAGGCATGAGGCATGTTTTTCTAGCTTTTGATAGCTAAAGCCTTAAGCCCTTGAGAGAAATGGAGAGGTAGAGTGAGAGAGAGAGAGAGACAGAGAGAGACAGAGAGAGACAGAGAAGCATGAACAACCTTGAGGGGAGAAGGACTGGCCCTGGAGAAAGATTTCTCTGAGCCTACAGGAAGGAAGCAATGAAGGAAATGAAGAACAAGCGGGGAGTGTGGGGGCTGGAGAGCCGGCTCAGCAGGCAGAGAGCTTGCTGTTCAAGCATAAGGATGAGAGTTCAGATACCAGCACCCACATCACAAGCTGGCAGCCAGCTGGGCACGATCCCATGCACTGAGAAGGGTGGAGACAGCAGGGCTGCCAGGGCTTGCTTGCCTACATACCTGAAAGTTTGAGGCAAGAGGCTCCACCTCAAAAACAAAAAACTAAAGTAACAAAGTCATAGAGGAATGTCCTCCACACATGTCCATATACCACACATACACACATTCTAAAATTTTTCAAGGGGGTGATGGTGCCGGAGATAGGCTTCAGTGGTTAAGAATGCATACTGTTCAGAGGACCAGAGTTAGGTTCCCAGTACCTTGGTGAGGTAGATTACAACAGTCTGTAAATACACTTCTGGGGGATCCAAAACCTCTGACCTCTGCAGGTACCTGAAGTCACATGTACTCACACACACACACTTAAAAATAAAAATAAATCTAAAAAAAAAAAAAAAGAAACATAAAATAAAATGAATAAAGAGAGTTGAGGGTGAGAACTGAAGAGATGGCTCAGTGGTTAGGTAGTCATACAAGCAGGAAGACCGAGATCTCACAGAAAAATGCCCAGCCTCAGAGGGTGGGGTCAGGGGATCCGCAAGGCAAGTTGACTAGGAAGACTAGCTATCTAAGGAAGCTCTGGGTCTGAGTGAGAGACAATGCTTCAATGAATGATGTAGAAGAACAATGGAGAATGGTTCCTAACAGCAACTTCAAGCCTCCACAAAGCCATGCACACATATGCACATCCCCCTACATACACATGCTCACATATGTAGAACACACACACAAATAAATAAATAAATAAATAAATAAATAAATAAATAAATAAATAAATAATAAAAAATAAAAAAACGAGAAAGGAAGAGAAATTGTGGCTTCTCTGTCTGAATACCTGCGCCCACATTCCCAGCACTCAGGCAGAAAGAACTGGACCCTGAATGAGGCAGATGGACAAAGGACAAAAACCTCCACCTCAAGCCTAGCATGCTCAGAGTGGAAGCCATCAGACAACCACGGGCGTCTCATCTCTACTTTGTAGCTGACTGAGCACACAGGGCCACATGAATCTCTAAGAGTCAGTCAAGAGCATTTGCCCTCTGTGAGATCCTAAGATTACACCACATTCTTGGGGTGGAGGAAGTAAAATCTGTGAAAAAAAAGTCAGGATCAAATTTCACAGCAGTCTGGCAGAATGTGGGCTTGAAATCAGATGTCTAATTACATTAGAAAAACTAAGTTCTCTTTCTTTTGCAACTGAGTCTTGGAAAGAAAGTTTACATATGCTATTTGCCTTTAAATTACCAACTTAACACCTAGTAGCAGTTTTCTTAATACTTTTGTTGAATATTTGCACCCCAAACCCAGTCATTTTCCAGTGCTTCCATATCTGCCCTCCACCCCTATAAAAGATAAAAATTAAAAAACAAACAAATGAAAAACCATCTTGCTGACCTCTCTGGGTAATGACCTGTTTCCTCTGTCAACTGCAGCCTTCTGTGCATACACCATGCTGCTCCTCCATCTTACCTGCCTCTCCATCACATATTCCATCATCGTAAAGGCACTGAAAGTTGCGGTGTGTCACCCGAACAGCTTTACTTGTAAGTATTTGTGACAATAAGTCACTAGTCTAGTTAAAGGCCTCTGGCTTCTGCTACACCATCAATACTGGACCCTCATTGAGGCTCTCAGATATCTTGCTGAGGCTCTGGAGATCCTGCAGCCCTGGATCCTCCTGATCATCTTCTTGGGCTACAACAGCTCATAGATGGTGTAGATGTTGAGGTGGACCAACTCAAAGCCCTGGGTCTGAGCATGGGTGGTAGCTGAGTTGGTCAGCCCATCCCATTGAGAGCCCAGCTCTCCCATGCCAGTGGGGCCAGCTCTCCTGAGTATGGAAGTTGAGGCCATCCTGAGCAGCTCTCCCATGCTCACACCATGGGGCCAGCTCTCCTGAGCCCTTGCAACCAAGGCTGGCTTACCCTCACTGCCCAGGTGAGGGGTGGGGTCAGCTCTCCTGTGTAGTAGTAGTAGTAGTAGTAGTAGTAGTAGTAGTAGTAGTAGTAGTAATAGTAGAAGAAGAAGAAGAAGAAGAAGGAGAAGAAGAAGAAGAAGAAGAAGAAGAAGAAGAAGAAGAAGAAGAAGAAGAAGAAGTTTTTATTGAATGATAGTCTGAGCTAGAGTGGAAAGATTGTCGATGGGACGTGTACAGATATTCAAGGGGAGTACAGAGAACTCTGAGATACACAGATCTATTTATAATAATCCTATAACATTTAGATACATTTTTGCTCTCATCTTCTCATAGTGGAGTTTCCAGCAACTCTGCAACCTGAGATTTTGTAACTGATTGATTGAGGAAGGAGATATGAAATCCCTGGTGCCCTCCATTAATCTAGATGCTAAAAAGATTTGTAAAATATAAAATTAAAGATATAAAATCTTTTCACTGATTATGTTTGTGGTACTGGGAGGTACTCTTCACACTACGGGAAGAAAAACATAACCACCAACCCAACTACAAATGCTGTAATCTGCAATGGTGACCTGCCTGCATGATTTGCTGGTGTGATAGTGGCACTAAGGTCATGGGAGTAACCAACCACCATCTGATTGGATTTAAGGTCCACTCCATGAAATGGAGCCCATGTCTGACACTACTCAGGTGGCCAAGAACCTGAGACTAGATAGGCCCTGGACCAAGGGAAAAACAAAATACTGCTAAAGCAGTGATTCTCAAGCTTTGGGTCATGACTCCTTTGGGGATCACATATCAAATACACTGAATATCAGATATCTACATCATCATGCATTACAATAGAAAAATTACAGTTATGAAGTAGCAATGAAATAATTTTATGGTTGGGGGTCACCACAACATGTGGAACTGTATTAAAGGGTCACAGCATTAGGGAGGTTGAGAACCACTGTGCTAAAGGAACATAACAATAAAAATGACTCCTAACAGCATTCTGTTGTATCCATTATCCAGTGCCTCACTCAACCATTATTAGAGAGGTTTCCTCCTACAGCAGATGGGAACAAATACAGAAACCCACAACTGGGCAGTGTGTAGACAGTGAGAGAGAGAGAGACCTTGGAACACTCAGTCCTAAATGGGATACCTTCATCAGATCCAGCCCTCAGGGTTTAAGGAGCCATGCAGAATAGAAAAAAGAAAAATTTTAAGAGCCAGAGGGGATGGATGACACCAAGCAAGCAGTGTTTTCCAGACCAAATAGTACTGAAGTGCATATAAACTCACAAAAAGGAGAGAGATACCCTTCTATCAATATAAAATAAATAAAGGCTTTTACCAGTCTTTCTTTTAGAATTCTTATTTATTGCATACCAATTCATCAGCCTTAGAGCTACTGCTTCTGTGATGCTGTAAGAGGAGGCTTATTATAGTTTTTCTAACCATTGGGACCACTTTGTAGGTTTTTCAGGAAATCCAGATCTGCCAGGAACCAGGAATCTGGGTGTGTTTAGCTATTCACATTGGCTGATGATCATGGAACAGTCCAGAATTCCACATACCTGACCCACCCTAAACTCAGTATTTTGGTTAGGTGTGTTTTGTACCACCTCATCACTAACCCTGTGGTTTTCAAATGCCTCCTCCCTGCTTCTGTTCTGCCAGGTTCCTCTTTCCCCAGAGGGGTCTACTGCGTGGGGCCAAAACAAATATTGAGAATTGGAATGGATCAGGACTTTTCCAAGGGAGGGGCTGCCTGATGCCTTTTCCTCTCTAGTCTGCATTCTATCTCCACTTTCATGTTAGCTGCACACCCCAGCTGGAATAAGAGCATCTCCCCCAGCTCCTCGTGGTGAAGATTCTCAAGTTTCTTTAGATTGGAGGCAAAAAGGACACATTGCAGCACTGGCAAACAGTGTGTCCTTTCATCTGTAGCAGACCTCAAAGCGTCATGATCCTCAGCTAGAGAGAAATCAGTCCTTCCATTAGCCCACCTTCTCAAGTGTGAGCCTTCCTGCTCACAAAACTCAAGGAAAAAACAAATAACAAAGACTCCACCGGGACATGGATAACCATAAAATGCATTTGCTTCGGGACTATGGAGATAGCTCAGTAAAGTGATTGTCTTGCAAGAACAAGGATGTGATCTTGATGTCTAGAATCCAAGCCATATATGGTGATGCACACACTTATAATCCCAGCACTGGGAAGTCGGAGAGACATTCCTGAGGGTTCAGCAGCCAGCCGGCTTTGTCTAATTAGTGAGTTCAAGGCCAGTAAGGGACCTTGTGTCAAAATTTTAAAAGGTGGACAGCTCTTGAAGAACAACATCTGAGGTTTCCCACTGGCATTCACATATGTGCATATACATGCATGCACACACTCACACACATCACACACACATATATGCATCTTGTGGCTGGAGGTACAGCTCAATGACAGACCATGTGTTTAGCATGCATGAAACCCTGGGTTCAATCCATGAAACAAAACTACTTTATTAAGTAGTAAATACACACGTTCCAACTTGTATTAGTTATCTCTGTCAATATCATTCTCCCCTGAAGAACATCAATGGCCTGCATCTGACACTACTAAGGAGGTAAATAGGAAGTAATACAAACAGCCCTTCCAATTGTGGTGTAGATTACATGAGATGTTGTCTTTAGGTGCCTGGCACACACTCAGCACACTCACACTACTACTACTGCAGTAGATAAACACTAGTTTATAAACAGCACATGAAGCTTTTTCAGACTAGCTGTAGTGGTTTGAAAGAAAATGTCCCCCAAAGAGACTAACACTATTAGGGAGATGTGTCCTAGTTGGAGGAAGTTTGTCACTGTGGGTGTGGGCTTTGAGGTCTCCTTTGCTCAAGCTACCCTCAGTGTGGTACACAATTCACTTCCTGTTGCCTGTGGATCAAAATGTAGAACTGTCAGGTCCTTCTCCAGCACCATGTCTGCCTGCACGCCGCCATGCTTCCCACCTTGATGATAATGAACTAAACCTCTGGAATGTAAGCTAGTCCCAATTAAGTGTTTTCTTTTCTAAGAGTTGCTGTTGTTGTTGTATCTTTTCATAGTAATAGAAACACTAAGACACCACCCATGGCTGCCAAGCTCTTTCTTCTGTCCAAACTCTGTGGTTCTCATTCAGCCCCTATCATGAGTAAAAGGATTCTCATTCAGCCCCTGTCATGAGTAAAAGTCCAATAAGATATCTTGTATTTACCAGTGTCCAGAACAGTGTTGTGTCACCAGAGAGATTAAAAACAATAGCACTGTCTAATTGATCCTGAATGTTCTCTACCCACAACAATGGGTATTCTCAATTCTCCACTCCACATGGTCCCACTCTTCCTTCATAACTGATCACAATGAGTTCACATCTCAGTGAATACAAATGCAAACCAAGCATGACCAACAGATATGCATGGATATTTATGCCTGCAGCATGGGTATTATTTCCAAAGTAATGTTCTCCTCAAACCAAAGTACTACAGTATAGAAGGAAGTTTTCCTGTGTCTCACCCAGCCCACAGCTGCTTGTAAAATAATCACTCATAGGCTTAATATTAATTAAGACAAAACTGTTTGGTCTGTGGCTCAGGCTTCCTGCTAGCTAGCTCTGGCATCTTAAATTAACCCATTTCTATAAATCTATATTTTGCCATGTAGCCATAGCCTTACCAGTCCACTGGTATCTTGTTCTTTGGGCACCTGGAGGTGTCTACTCTGACTCTGCCCTTCTTCATCCTGTATCTTTGCCTGGATTTCCTGCCTGACTATACTCTGTCTTGCCATAGGCCAAAGCAGCTTCTTTATTGACCAATGATAGTAACACATATTCACAGCATACAAAAAGACCATCCCACAGCACTACAGGAATTTTATTTAGGAGGCCGTATATACTCATATAGGAAAGTATATTAGGAGGGGTCACATTCCTGAGCATGGTCAGTTTACAGTTATAGTTTAAGAAAGGAAGATAATGTATACTCTCCTGAGTATGCGTCACTCAAGACCATGTATGGGGTGTGTGCTTGAAAGACTAACATGGAGGATAGGAATGCCTCTGGGAATGGTCAGCTTGTATCACATTGTTAGTGGACAAGAATGCTCCCGAGTATGCAGCTTTCACCAGAGTTTTAGCTGACAAAAAAAAAAGTAAAGATCACTTTGAAGGTGCATTAATGCAGGAGTCTGTGTCTACCAATGCCTGCCTCACTGAGTGGCTAACATCTCCTTTAAAGCAAAGCCAGGTAAGACAGACCACCCTTCAATATAGAATGAAACAATTCCCTTGAACAATTGCCTCCCCCACCTTCCACAGTCATTTTTGCACATAAGAATTCAAGTGTTTTGCAGTGTGAGGAGACTGCCATGGTGAGCTGTCAGGGGTGGAAGTTGAGGGACTTTCTGATCCCTCTACTGTCAGAGAGAGGCCTTGTTAGGAAAATGAGCTAAGCTTGGACCTCAGTGGCAAAGGAACCATGGGGAGAGTAATGAGATCATGTCTGCAGAGGCCCCCCCAGCCCCTTGGAAAAAGATCCTTCCATCACTTCTTAGAAAAGACCTAGCCCTCCAGCCACTTCTGCTCACACCGTCTCAGTTTTCCTGTCTGGCTACAGCCACCAGCAGCAGCCTGTCGTATCCTGCCAAATTTCCATTTGCTTGGCCTCTGGTCTTCTCATGCTGTTAGGTTTCTCCCCTCAGGACCAGATGCGGGTCTGAGCACATGAGCAGAGTTTGAAAATGTGTGGTCCCCACCAATCATTTAATCCTTCAGATAACTGTAATAAAGGGTACCTGGGGAACTGAAGCTGCATGTTTAGTTTTCTTTTCTATCTTTATGCATTCCCTCCATCTGTCTGGATGTAGGGATCTGAGGAAGGAAAAGACAGTGGGTTTCTTTGTAGGAGGTGTGCTATTGGGGAATATAGAAACTCAGGCTTTCAGGATCCTTTGTTGGCCTTCAGCTCTGTGTGGTTTCCATTTAATGGTTTCT
Organism: Onychomys torridus; assembly: GCF_903995425.1. NCBI lineage: Eukaryota > Metazoa > Chordata > Mammalia > Rodentia > Cricetidae > Onychomys > Onychomys torridus. The sequence goes on from NC_050447.1 coordinate 63,462,359, forward strand.
CATTGCACTCAGGTGGCTGTAGATGGGGAACCCCTTGGGCTCCTTAAACAACTCTACCCCAGACACCATGGGACTGGGCTCTAATTCCACCTCTCATGTTGATTTTTCTTGATGATACATGATAAATCCCTTTTCAACTCTGGTTTCTGTTCTCCCATCTGGGAGACCGCCATCCCTGTCTGGGAATAGTAAGATACTTGAGGAGGTTCACTAGCCTAAGGAGCCACTGGAGGAGGATGGATATGTAAATGATAGGCGCAACAAAGGGTTACAGATGTTGCAGTAAAATGGAAAAGCCAGCTACTGGAGGTAGGGTTGGGAACACTGACTTTCCCATGTTGCATAGCAGCCGAGGGACCAGGAAAGATGAAGTTAGTCGAGGAAATAAAGGCTGATAGGCAGGGCCTTCAATACTGTGCAAAGATTTTGAAATTTCCATTCAGGACCAAGAGTTCTAAGCAAGATGGCAATGGAGCTTAGCAAAAATCAGAGGCAGAAAGACTCAGCCAGGCATTTTGGTACACACCTTTAATCCCAGCACTCTGGAGCAGAGGTCAGTGAACCTCTGTGAGTTCAAAGCCAACTTGGTCTATGTGATAAGTTCCAAGTCAGCCAGGACTACATAGTGAGATTTTTGTCTCAGAAACAAAAACAGGCTGAAAAACTCACCCAGTGAAGGATATTTTGGAGGCATCATGTAAATAGGAGACACTGAAGAGAGTCCAGCAAGTGCTTCAGTCAAGGTACAGAAAATAAGTGACTGCAGAATGCTCACCTCTAAGTGGGATGTCTCTATGAGAACCATCAAGGAAGAGGGAGAGGCAGATGGTAAGACCCAGAAGTTGGGGGGGGGGAAGACAACTAAGGTCAAACGATGTCTTGTAGACATGACAGAGTTGTTGCACTCATGAACTCACAATAATACCTGTATAATACCTGCACAGGATCCAGCAGATCCACATTCCAGCATGGAAGGGAATAGGCGCCCCAGCCCCTGTCTCTAGCTGAGCAGTTGGTGGCTACACAGGGAGGAAGGGTCCATTTTCTTTCGGTATATGACCCCTGGTAGGTTAATCCTGCTCCCATGGATGGGCCCCACCCCATGCACATACAAGCAGCATTAATTGGGCTCCATGGATTATTTAAAAAATGAATTGGAGAGGGATGTGGGAAGTACATTGGGAAGAACTGGAGGAAGGAGTGAGAGGAGAATGCCATCAAAATACATTGCTGACGGTATGAAATCCTCAAGAAATAAATCCAAATAGTATATTTAAAATTTTTAACAAATGTGCCTTGATAGCCACATGAGAGCAAAGGTCCTTGCGCTGCACCCAGATGGCTCAGGCACGATTTTTCTTCTACTGTCACTCTCTAGACATGTCTCATCAGCTCATTGCTCAGGGCAATAGGCAACAGCAGGACAGGCCTCGGTGTCCCCCTTTAAAGATGAAGCCAGTGAACTCCAAAAGGAGGCAGAGGCCTTGGCTGCTTGCCTCCCTCACTGGGAGATGGGACAGATTAAATGTGTGGATGGAGTGATTAAAGTGTGGATTCTGGTATCTAATGCCCTGGTGGGAATCCAAAGTGTTCGATTTTGACAGTATGTATGCAGTGTGCATTTCTTCACTTCTCTGGAATTCCCTTCCCTTCATAGTGATCTAGACATCACAAAAATATCTACCCCATAGAGATGTTCTTTGAACTTAACATGCTAATCCATGGAAAAGACTTAGGACCACACTTTGCACATTAAAGTCACCACTAAAATTAGTTAATGTGCCGATTGTCTTTGCATCAAATAAATAATAATAGCTTTGAAAGAATTTTGGAGGTTGGGGCTGGAGACATAGCTTAGTCAGCAAAATGTTTGCCTCACAACCATGAGGACCCAAGTTTGATCCCCAGAACCCACATAAAAAGCCAGGAGTGGTAGCATAGAATATGCAATCCCAGTCCTGGAGAGGTGGAGACAGAGTATCCTTGGGGCTTGCTGGCCAGCCAACCTAGCCTGATCTCCAAACCCCAAGTTGCAGTGTAAGAGCTATCTCAAAAAACAAACAAACAAACAAAACAAAACAAAAACAAAAAACCAAGGTGGACAGCTCCTAATAAGACCTTTGGCACTGACCTCTGGCTCCCATATTCGCACGCACATACATATACATGAACACATGCGCATATGCACGTGTGGATGTGCACACACATAAGAATTTTAGAGGCAAAAAGTACAACTACCCCCAAGTTGTGGGTGAGTAAATAGAAGATCAGAGGCCAGCACCTCCCTGTCCTGAAAGGCTCTGGGGACCTACTTCTCATCACAAGCATGGCAAGAAAGAGGTCAGTTGTACATTGACCCAGCTCATGTTCAACAAGGACAGGAGACAGGAAGCCACGTGCTTGAGTCCTTGCTCGTGCTTTTTCAGTCCAGGCCCTCAGACAGGCAGTATAAAGAGCCAGCTCCCAAGGCCCAGGCCTTGGAGGCCAAGCCTTGGCTGGTTCCATGAAACCACAAGCTTGTACTTTTTCTCTATAATTTGTGGGAGGCATCAGCACTTCCTCTTTGGAGAAAGGGCAGCCAGCCCTCCAGGGCTGAGGCAGGCATGGTAATCAGTAACAGCTGCAGGCTCTGCTGACCAAGGGTCAAGGCTCCAGCCCCGTACTTTTCCCTATGGTTTTGCAGCCTGGCTGATCTGGAGCTCAGAGCTGCCACCAGAGCACAGAGCTCCATTCTGTCTTGAGCCAGCTGTTTGTATTAGCCCACCTGTCAATCTACAATGAGAGACTAGAATAACACAGATCTCCATTCAATGCTGAAAGGATGGATTTGCGAGTCAATGAATGAATGAATCTTGCTACCTCTTTCTTCCTAAAACATAGTCTCAGGGGAGCTATTGCTCAACCTAATGGGATTTTCAGCACTGTGCTGAGATGGGAGTTGACCAGTTTCATCTCTGAGTCTCACCAATCAGAGGAGCAGACAGTTCTCTGACCCCCCCACCCCCGTCCCTCTCCCCAGACCCTTTCTCCTGCAGAAAGGGCTCATGTCCACTTCCCACTGCAGCCAGTGGCCATGCACTTGAGCAGACAAAGCAGGAGGGAAACACATCTCCAAGCTCAGCACAGAGCCCTGGCTGTGGCCGGACAGGATGCAGAGGCAAGCAGAAAGAAAGGGCAGTTCTTTCTATGCAGAAGGAATAAGGGAAGCCAGAACTTAGGTATCCCTGAGCCTTGGCCCTTCTCTCTCTGGGGCCTATGAGGAAAGGGCTAACTTAACCAAACAGGCCAGGAGAACTTCTGCAAAGAGTTAACATGAAAAGCCACCAGAAGGCCATCTCAAGAGAGGCTGTGGTTGCCAGAAGCCAAGGAAAAGGAGGAGGGAAGCACTAGACAGGAGAAGGCTGCCTCCCAGTCAGAGCAGCGCAGAAGCCGTCTGCCCTGTGCTCCCAGGTGACCATTTTGTCTCCTGTTAGCTGGCTCAGAGTGGGAAGCCCTGATCTGAGGGACCATCCCCTCTCTTGTTGCACACCCCTCCCCCGTTCACACACTCCCAACACTGACCCTTTCTTCAAGGCTGGGGACGACCCCACTGAAGCCGAACGTGCAGCCCATGCATCTCGTCATAGCTTGAAGTGGTTTGGAAATGAATCTGTTTCTGGGTTTGTTTTGAGGCCAAGATGCTTGTTTTTACTTATTCTGCTCTCTCCTTTTTTTCCATAAACTTGTTATGACTGGTTCTGGAGACTCTATGGAGAAAACAGAGAATTCACAAGCTCTGAGGAAAGTGGCCAGTGTTCTCCTGAGGAGGGCCCATCAGCCTGAAGGAAGATGTATTAGGTACTTTTCTGCTTGGTGTGACAAAACCCCGCAAAAGCAATTTTTTTTTTTTTTTGAGACAGGGTTTCTCTGTGTAGCTTTGTGCTTTTCCTGGAACTCACTTGGTAGCCCAGGCTGGCCTCGAACTCACAGAGATCCACCTGCCCCTACCTCCCGAGTGCTGGGATTAAAGGCATGCGCCACCACCGCCCAGCTTGCAAAAGCAATTACTGAAGAGAAAGGTTTATTTGGCTCCTAGGCCAAGGGTCCAATCCCTCGTGGCGGGGAAGGCATGGTAACAGGAATATGACGTGACTGGTCACATCACATCCACATCAGAAAGCAGAGAGAGATGAGAACTGGTGCTCAATTTGCTTTCTCCTTTTTATTCAGTCAGAGTCCCAGTCAGCCCATGGGATAGTGCTGCCCACATTTTGGGATGGATCTCCCCATCTCAGTTAACCCAGTCTAGAAACTCTCTCAGATATGCCCAGAGGTATATCTCCTAGGTGATTCCAGACAAGTGGTTCTCAACCTGTGGGTCACGACCCACTCGGACACTTACCAGAATTCATGTTATAATTCATAGCAGTAGCAAAAGTACAGTGGTAAAGTAGAAATAAAGGTAATTTTATGGTTGAGGGTCCCCACAACATGAGGAACTGTATGAAAGGGTCACAGCACTAGAGAGGTTGAGAACCACTGCTCTAGATCCTGCCAAGCTGATAGTACTGACCACCACAAGAGGCCTTGGATAAGGAGAAGGAACAGCCATAAGGGACCTTATAGTGTCAGAACAATGACGGAAAAGTGCTTCATGTTGACGAGAGAGTCTGATCATGCATGAGGGACCCTTTGTGTTCTAACTTCAGACTGCATTTCACACACTAGGAGGCCTTCATTTCTCATTTGCTCAGAATAACACAAAGGCAGAATTTAGGTTCCAGTCTACAGAGCCAACCAGGACCAGAGAAATGAGTGTCCTGGGCCAACCCTGCATTTGGTGGCACCCTACTAGCCCTGCACTTGGGACTGAAGCAAAAGCATATAGATTGTGTGCACAGGGTTGGCTGTGGGGAGCTAAGGAATATGTCACCAGCAGCATTCCACTGCAGTCCTGGAACGGCCAGCACACCACCCCAGACTAAACAGAAGATGGGGAAACACTGCCTCCAAAGAATTGTTATTTTTACATCCTCTTTTCCAGAATTGTATACGATGTACCAAGATATGAATCCAAATCAAAAGAAGTGGTCAAAAGGGAGCAGAGGGCAGGGAAGATACCTGCGAGTGAAAAGGATTCATTCCTTCCTCCCACTGGCAGAGTGTTATTTCACCTGGGAGGCTATGGTTTCAAAGAATGCAGATTCTAGGACCCCTATCCTAGACTGACAGAATCATTCCAGGAGCAGAGATGACCTAAGGACTATGTGTCTCCAGTCAAAAGTTCCCATAATTCTCTGCACCACTGCTCAGAGGCTACGACCCAGAGAGATATCTAGTTGCTTAAATGCAAAACAATAAACAGCATTATAAAAGCACTTTAAAGTGGCTAGAGTGTCACAGGCATCCACACAAAAGTGTTAGGACTTCCTGTCCTCATTATCCTAACAGTGCCTAATGTAACAGGACTGTTTTGTGTGGTGCTCCACCTTCATGGATGGATTGATGCCAGTAATTAAAAGGCCAATTATGAAAACCTAAAAAGAGAGAAAGAAAGAAAGAAAGGAAGAGAGAAAGAAAGAGAGAGAGAAAGAGAGAGAGAGAGAGGGAGGGAGGGAGGGAGGGAGGGAGGAAGAAATACAAGCATGTTATATTTGATTTTATTGTTTTGTGTATATGGATTTTTATTTTATTATTTTGTGTATATGGTGTTTTACCTATATGTATGTCGGTGCACCGTGTGTATGTAGTAACCCTGGAAGCCATAGAGGGTGTTGCAAACTCTGGGACTGGAGTTACTGAAGGTTGCAAGCCAGTGTGTGGGTGCTGGAAATTGAGTCTAGCCAGCCAGGCCCTCTCTGCAAACACTCTTAACCACTGAGACATCACTCTTGCCTGTGTAAAAACACTTTAAATGAAAGCTGTTGGTCTAAGTTGCAAAGTTGCTCATCGGCAGGGGAAGGGTTGGAGGTGCCCAAACAAAGCCACCAGAGTTACTGTGTGTTGTTGGCTTGTTGCAGTTGTTGCAAGGAAAGAGTGGAAGGTGTGCCCCGAGCTCTGTTTTGTTCTAAATATTTTTTCCCTACCAAAATTCAGCCACCTTCCCACCCCATCTCCAAACCTTTCAACTTGACATCTGGAGCAAAATTTCTGGTCTATAGTTGATGCTATCTCCAAACACCACCCTGCAAAACAGGCTTCAATGGAAGGCCTTTCTCAGCTCACAAACTTGGAGCAGATTTCTATCCTATTCCCTAAGGAATACTCTTGGACAGGCTGACGGCACCCAGACAGGGCTAGCCACAGACAGAGGTAGAAACTGAGATGGCAGGTGACATACCTAAGGTCACACGGACAAAGGAAAGGCCAAACAGCTGTCAGAAACCTGGGGAGCCATGGAACAGAAGCTCAGCCCTGGCCTAGTTCCTGCAGAATTAAAATCTGAAATGGAGGCTGGAGAGCCAGCTCAGCAGGAGGACCTGAGTTAGGGTCCCAGCACCTATATCAGGCAACTCACAACCACCTGTAACCTCACTTCCTGGGAATCTGATGCTTCTGTCCTCTCCTTGTGCCTGCACTCACATATCCATACCTACACACAGACACACACATATAAGTTATGCATATACATAACTAAAATTAATTTTAAAAATAACCTTTTTTAATATGGCCATATTAACACATATGTATAGTTCCAGCACTGAAAGGCAGAGACAGAAGGATTCCTGGGGTTCAATAGCAGACAGCCTATCCCAATTGGAGAGGTCCAGGATCCATGAGAGACACTATATCAAAACCTAAGGTAAGCCAGGCAGTGGTGGCCCACGCCTTTAATCCCAGAACTCCGGAGGCAGAGCTATGCGGATCTCTGAGTTCGAAACCAGTCTGGTCTACAGAGCGAGATCCAGGACAGGAACCAAAACTACACGGAGAAACCCTGTCTTGAAAAACAAACAAACAAAAAATAAGGTAGAAGAGCTGGAGAGATAGCTCAGAGGTTAAGAGCACTGACTGCTCTTCAGAAAACCCAGGTTCAGTTCCCAACACCTACATAGCAGCTCACATCCTTCCATAACTCCAGTTCCAGGGCATCTGATGCCCCTTCTGACCTCTTCAGGTGTCTGCACATACATGATACACATATATACACACAAACACATACACATAAAATTAAATTTAAAACAGAGAGAGAGATTGAGGAACAACACTTGAGGCTGGCCTTTTGCCTCTGCATGGGTTCATATTTGTGTGTGTGTGTGTGTGTGTGTGTGTGTGTGTGTGTGTGTGCGCGCGCGCGCGCGCGCGCGCGCACGCACATACAGGCACACACTGAAACAGCCAAAGTGTGAGAGAATTCCATTACACAGGATGAATGCGTCATTTGAGCTCTAAAGCACAACCTGGTGACTACAGTTAACAGTCCTATGCTGTACACACAGAAATCATACCAGACACAATAACTACTTTGGTTGTGGTGATGATCTCACAACAGACACATATCACAATATCACATTGTATCCCTTAAACTTACACAGTGTTGTCCATTATAGCTCTACACAGCTGGGGAGAAAACTCAAATTTTCAATTTCAGTTAGAGAGAGAAAGAGAGAGAGAGAGAGAGAGAGAGAAACCTAATGGCAGAAAGTGTCCTAAGAAATAGGTCTAGCTGGGCACTGGTGGTGTACGCCTTTAATCCCAGCACTCAGGAGGCAGAGGCAGGTTGATCTCTGTGAGTTCGAGGCCAGCCTGGTCTACAGAGTGAGTTCCAGGAAAGGTGCAAAGCTACAGAGAAACCCTGTCTTGAAAAACCAAAAAAAGAAAAGAAAGAAAAAAAAGAAAAGAAATAGGTCTTGTCCAAAACCTGAGTATTACAAGTAAACAGTCCAATACTCCCCTAAAGAGTATTGTATGATGTGTGAGATATCAGTCCTGCTTCAGCTCCTAGGACTGAATTGCATTCAGTGACCCCAGAGTCACAGAGGTTACTAAGGACTGGAGAGCAGTGAGGGGGTCTTCTCAAGGACACCCTATAAGGCCCAAGCCTCTGCAGCTTGGAGAACCCCAGCTACCCTTCCCCAGCAGTTGACACAAACAGCCAGGAACCTCTTGACAGCACCAGACTGGTGCTTTGGTGCCTCCGTGTGGCCAAATATCTGAACAGAAAACTGGCTACAAATTAGGACTGGGCAGCCTGCCCTTCAGAGCATTGCCAAGGCCATTAAGAAAATCTGTGCATATTGACAACTCAAGGCCATAAATTTGTGCTCAGCTCTTGGGTGACAATATTTTCACATGATTCCTTGACTCACCCATACAATGGACACCACAATCTTTCCCTTTCCCAAATTAATGATTTTTGGTTTTCTTTTGTGGCCCATTTAGTTTAACCATCTTGTGACTATTGGGTTGGGACTGTCCACAGGAGCCTGACAGGATCACTATTGGGTACATAACAAAGGCAATACCTCCCAATTCCCTGAATGCATCATCAGGAAAAGTTCAGCACCAAGGGGTGGTGCTCCACAGCCCCTCCTTCCTTGTGTCTGGCTATGGATGAGCACATTCTTTTGCAAACCCAGCACAATCACATACAGTTGTTGTGAGTCACAGTTATGAGTCCTCTTTTTTCTTTTTCTTTTTTTTTTCCTTTTTTCCCTCATTTCTTTGGTACACGCTGAACCTCGAAGAGCCACGGGAGGAAACCTGTACAGGCAGCAAGATGGCATTGAAGATCTACAGAAGAAACAAAGGATCCAGGTGGCCAGGTTCTGTTCTAAACGTTGCTCTGTTTCCAGCTTTGCTGACTCTGGATTGAGACAGGAGCTATTAGCCCCTTTGACCCTGTTCTACAGTTATGCCAGGCTCAAAAAGGCCAGGGCTTTCTGCCAGACATCCTTGTTACCCTGGATTTCAACCAACTCACAACAGTTACTTATTCACCCCTCAACTCCATAATGTGGCTAAAATTTAGAGTCTAGGTTTCAAATACTGTGGAAACCTTTACCCATTGACCCCAGAAACACTCTCTCCAAATAGGAGCCTTTGGACTCCTTGGCATCTCCACAGGCCCCACCAGCCACCCATATCAAAGCTAGATCTATCTGGAGAATGAGAGAACATGGCTGCTGAGATGCTGGGGGCCCTTTCCTGTATGGAGAGCATGTGCAAGATCCAGTAAAGTCAAAAGTCTGATGAGGATAAGCAGGCTCCCTCCCACATGCATGGGGTAGCCATGCACCCTGAGGACCCCTGTGCATGCTGATCTCCTCCCCTTAGCAAACACACTAGAGTTCATTCTCTGAGCCAGGTCATGGACTGGGGATAGGATTTGGGGATAATGGTACACAGGACCTAGTCCCATCCTCAAAGCCCTTCCTGTTTGAATTCACATAAAGGCTCATTAGGAAATTATTAGAATCAAGTATGAGTGTGACAGTTATCAAATCAGACTAAAACCCAGGTATTGGGGTATAGTTACAAGCCGTGCCCACAGAGACCCAGAAAGGGAATGATTCTTCAGGGATGGTCTAAAGAGGTGCACCTGGGTTGTCAATCAGCTGAGCCCTGAAAAAGAAAAGGGATTTTCCCGTAGCTAAGAAGCCTTTATGCCCACTGAAATCTTTTCAGAGTGAGATACAGGCTGGGAAGTGACCTGGACATCTGTTGTTCTGCTAAGCCTCTCTACCTCTTACTTGTATTAGTTACTTTGGTGTTGCTGCACCCACATATCTAACAAGAAATATGGTGGAAGAAAAAGGTGGAAACACAGTGGAAGAAAGAGTTGACTTTGGCTCCCAGTCTGAGGAGATTGATCCATCATGGCAGAGAAGGCATGGCGCAGGAGTTGGAGGTAGTAGGTCAAGAAGCAAGAAGAGATGAAGACTCACACTCAGCTCACTTTCTACTCTTACTCTGTTTGGGACCCAAGTCTATAGGCTGGTGCCACCTACATTAAGGGAGGGTGTTTCTCCTAGGTCACTCTAAGTTGACAATCAAAATTCCCCCTCTCACTATTTTTGCATGGATATCTAAGAATAGTGTTCAAATTGCATCACCATTTACACATTTTAGCCACTAGAACCACAATATCCAGACCCGACATGTAAACCCACTGCTTTCAGGACTTCTCGGCAGGTTGGGCATGTCTCAGTTATCAGCTTCATCCATAACAAAATACCATAAACTGAACATAGACATTAATTTTCTTGCAATTCTGAGAGCTAGGAGTCCCAAGATTGAGGTCACAGTGGAAGTGAAGCCCTGCCTATGTATGACTGTCTTCTTGCTGTGTCCTCACATAGATCTGGCACTAAGGGACAGTGCCTTCTGAGAAGGTAGTGCTTATTTTGGAAAGAGACAAAATTCAATCCACACCAGGCATGCTAAGCAATTAATTTAAAAAATATGTAGAGCTGGAATGGGCATGATGGTACATAAGCTCAGAGCTTGGGAGGTTAAGGCAGGAGGATCTCAAGTTCTAGGTCAGCCTGGGCTACATAGCAAAACCTTATCTCAAATAATAAGAATAAATGAGTAAATAAATCATGCAAAATTGAAGGGACAAGGCCAGTGGGGAACTGGAAAGGAAGAGACCATAGCCAATTTGGGTGTCAGAGAGAGTTGTTAAATTTGTGTAATAACTGGGAATATACAACATCAGCTAGAGCAGCTCCTAAATCACTGGGGAAAGCTTGAGGGGAATACCCTGGCCTTTTCTGTCAGCTCTATTTTAGTCGGTGCTGACTCGGGCACTTTTTTTTTTTCTCATCCTATCCTGTTTTCACTAAAAAGAGGCATTCTGGGAAATTGGGAAGGACTGGAGACAAAGCACAAGGCTAGAGATGCTGTTATATTGGAGGACCCTGAGTAATGCAGCTGTCCCTGGGTCTGAAAATTGAGGGTCTTTCTACTACACCAGGTGGCCTAAAAGACTGATAGAGGACTGGGCATGTAGTTCGGTGGTTGAGTGCTTGCTTAGCATGGACAAAGCCCTGGGTTCAATGTCCAGCGTCTCGCATGCAGAGGAGAGGGAGACAGGGGGAGAGAGAGAGAGAGAGAGAGAGAGAGAGAGAGAGAGAGAGAGAGAGAGAGAGAGATGATCTCGCCTCATTTTTGTTGGAAAGACCATGGAAAATGTAGCAATGCCTGGCTTTTGAGTAGAAGCCCTGTCTTTTCAGAACATGCTTTTGCATAGCATTGAAATCAGTGATCAAGTGGTATCATGGAAACACTCTCCAAGCCTTTGAATGAGCAGGCCAGGTCATTCCTGGTACCCATCACACACCATCAATCCCAGCCTATAGCTGCTTTGAGCTCACCACTCCACTCGCCCAAAGCTGCTAGCTATTACTGCCACATGAGCAAGGCTTAATGTTCTCTTTCCTGCCTTGCCTGCCTCTTCCTGTCTTTTGTTCTCCACCTGGAACTCCAAGAAACATGAAAGGGGTTGCTGAAGTGTTTGGAGTGGCTTGTACCTTTCTAAACGGGTTGGAAATTTTAAGTCACCTTTTTGTCAATTGGACTGGGAGGTTGCCTTTTTCTCTAAGTACTAAATAATGGAGTGAAGCTAGGTAAGACCAGAAACACAAAACTAAGGAGTCTTTATTGACTGAGTTCCTGCACCGAGCTTCGCCCAGTACTTTTCTAAGACTTGGAAGATTTAAAAGAGGGGAGGGGGCTGTCCTGGCAGCTGGTGAGGCTATGATCTGTTTGCTTCCTAGTCTTTCTTAGTAAGACAGCCTTATGTTTGTGAATATCAATGCACCATATCAGCAAACAACAATAAAACAATGCTGTAAATAAGGTATCCTGAGCAGACAAACACCCCTTTATTCCAGCTTTTTCTTTTTCTTCCTGTCTAGAACATAATGTTGACTGGTGCCATGGCACCCATTAGAAGCTATGAAAGAAAGGTTAAGAAAATAATAAAAATGTTTTCCTTGATATATTTAAGCTTATATACAAAGGGTTGTCCAACTATGGTCCATGAACTAAATCTGGATTCAACACTTCTTTTTGTAAATAAAGTTTTATTGAAACAGCCTCATGCTTACTTGTCTAAGGCTCATTTTTGTCTAAAATGGTAGAGAGAGATTATGTGGACTACAGAGCTAAAATAATTTATTATCTGAGCCTTGACAGGACAGAATTGGCAGCCTCTATAGTAAACGACAGGTTCACAGCCTACTACCCCAGACCTGTACTGTAAAAAAGCAATCTTCTGGCTTAAAGTGGGAGATTTGTGGTTAGCATCTGTTACTCATAGTCAGATTGGTACAATATTAACTCTTTATAGTTTACACAGTTATGGGAGCAGAAGGAAATGAGAAAAACACAAAGGCCAAATTCCCTCCATTATGACAAATGTTATAGCCAACAAGCTAGACGTGGCCTTACATAACCCCAAAAGGCTCTGTTCACACCACAGTCCTTTCTTCTTTTCTTCCCTCCCTCTCTCCCTTTCTCTCCTCTCATTCTTCCCTCCTCCTCCTCTTTGACCTTGTCAGGGTGGTAAGTCATCCAAACTGACAAGGAACTCAATAAGATGACTTAGGACTTCTGACCCTCCTCCCTGTACCTCCTGAATGCTGGGGTTACAGATGTGTGTTATCACACCTAGTTTATGCGGTGCTGGAATTGAGAGCACACTAGGCAAAACTTTTTATTTCTTAACTTGTAGCACTCAACAGAATCGCGGGAAGGTCTTTTTTAAATGCAGATACTCAGCTGGGCAGTAGTGACACACACATTTCATCCCGGCACTTGGGAGGCAGAGGCAGGCAGATCTCTGAGATCAAGGTTTACAGATCGAGTTTCAGGACAGCCAGGGCTACACAGAGAAACCCTATCTCAAAAAAAAAAAAAAATTTAACCTTTAAAATGCAGATTCCGGGGCTCATCATTTGAGTTTCAAGTAAGTCTCAGATGGGCCCAGGGGTCAGCTTTTTACTAGTTTCCAGAGGTGCTGAAGGAGTGTGTATGTGGAGGAGCGACCCTTCGAGAACCACTGTTTCAACCAATTGCATCCTCCTCCATTCCATCCTCTTTCTCTTCAGCTTCCAGCCCCAGTTTACCTGGTGGTCTGACAGTGTAGTGCTTTAGAGTGTCTGCTGCTCAAATCTCATGGGGTTAGATTACTAGGCCACAGCTGAGGCCCCTTTTTATCTGTGACCTCTGCTTTCTGCTTCCTGGAGAAATATCCCCTAACTAGGAAACACATTTTGCAGATCTTAAATCTGTATTTCTTTTTGCCAGCTGCTGCCCTTTGTTAGACTTCCAGATTCAGGCAAGCCTTTGAGATTGCATAAATGAACACAGTAACTATATGTACTTTGTGCCCACAGACAACTGATGGTTACCTCAGACCAGGTGTGACTCATTACTTTCTTCCTCGTGTTCTGAGCACTGTAGTAAATGATTGATGAGCGGAAGAGAACCAAAAGGTTTCGCCCAGTCTCTACCATGTGGATGAATAAGGACAAGCAACCTTGAACTGTGTTTCTTTTTTGTGTATTGTATTTTTCCAAGTGGATCAAAGCCCTCTGTAAAGTTTTCCCTTAGAGCAGCCACAGGAGGAAGGAGCTACTTCTGTTTTTCACATGGAAACACTAACTCAAAGCAAATGCCCACACAGTAAATGGTTCTTGTAGTGGGTAGCCATTCCAGCCTTGGCCTGGAAGTTCCAACCCTCATGGAGGCTTTGGTAATGGTCATGCCTACAAGGCGGGGCTGAGAGAGGACACTGAAGACCCAGGATCAACAGGAGAGGCCTCTCTTGGTTCCAGGACCCTGGATGCTGGAGGCAGACCAAGCAGAGTTCTCCAGAGAACACTGCCGGACTGCACCATACCTTTCCCAGACCCTGCAACCTATCCCTTTATTTGTAAGCTACCCCACAAAATAAACCTCCCTTTTAACTACATGAAGTGGCCTTAATAATTTCACCAATAGTCACTGGCAGACAGAGACTCACCTGTCACTGCTAACCCTGAGATGTAATGACTGTGTGTCAGGAAGCCACTGCTTCCAGACAAGTGACAGAGTGGGGACAGTTTCTTTCCTCATTTAAAAAAAAAAAAAAATCACTCTGAGATAAGCCTTTGGCTGCAGGCTATTTTTTTATTTTATTTTATTTATTTATTTGAGACAGGGTTTCTCTGTGTAGCTTTGCACCTTTCTTGGAACTCACTTTGTAGACCAGGCTGGCCTCAAACTCATAGAGATCAGCCTGCCTCTGCCTCCCGAATGCTGGGATTAAAGGCGTGCACCACCACCACCCCGCTCAACAGGCTATTTTCTTAGGAAACCCTTTTGCAGAAACTGGAGCCTCTGGACCTTCAGGGAAATCGGTATCTGTGGGCGAGTGGAGTGTTCTCAGGTGAATACACTGAGGAAAGTGACTATCTAGTGTCAGGACTGTTTTCTCAACATGTTCAGGAGGGTATAGGAAGAGTAGAAATCCAGGGTTCCACCTGTCTCTACTTCCCCATCATGGGGATTACACACACACACTACCACACATAGCTTTTATTTTTTAGTAGATTCTGGGGATTAAACTCAGGTCCTTGTGTTTGCAGACATTTTATCAACCAAGCTATCTCCTTAACATAAAGAACCTCTCTATTTTGAAAAAAGTCAAAATAGTTTGAAGAAATTCAAGATACAATCCATATTAGGCAAACCTCCACAGCCCACCCAAGTCTCAAAATACTTTCAGCATTTAGATTAAAGTTTCTCATTTCTTTACCCTCCTTCTTCTTTTCTCAAGTTCAGTGTAAGATAAAAACCTGTATTTTAAACTGTACTTTGTACAGTCACATTAGGTTTAATAGTATTTGTTCACCCTTTGATCTTCTAGATACATCATAATCCCTTCCTGCAATGAGACATACTCCCATGATGTCTCTCCACAGTCCCAGGCAGAACAGTACCTTTGGTGACTTGGCAGCTCTCCTTTATTACCTGGACAGGATGTGGCCAAACCTAAGCTCTGTCATAGTTAGACAATTATATTAATAATTGTTAACTGAATGCAAAAGCATGCATTGTGACTGGCTGGCTGAGGAGATAGGAATCACTTAGAGTATTTGCTTCTGTAAAGAACTGTGTTCTGGTTCATGCATGGCACTTCTCATTGAATCCACATGTGATGAAAAGGACCAACCAACTCTCTGGTGATTCTTTTATAAGGGCACTACTATCGCTTGGATGTAAAGGTGCCCCCAACTCACACAGGCTCGTGTTTTTGAATACATGATCCCCAGTTGGTGGCACTGTTTGGGAGGTTGTGAAACTTTAGGAACCAGGGCCTTACTGGAGGAAATACATCACTGGGAGATGGCTGGCCTGGAGAGTTAGATTCCAGTCCAGCTTCTCATCTGCTGTCTCTGCTTTCTGATGGTCCCAGATGTGGAGCCATATAACAAGCTTCAATCCAGCCTCTGTACCATGATGGACTGAGTTCCCTCTAACTGTGACCCAGATAGACCCCTTCTCCCTTATGTTGCCTCTGTCAGCAGGAAGGAAAGTTACTTTCTTACTAAGGCTCCACCCTCCAAGTTTTTTTCCTCCCAGAAGCTTCACACCCTAACACCACTGCACTGGGATAGAAGACTCCAACCTTTAAAACTATACCATAGCCCACCACACACTGCACACAGTATTCACTCCTGTGCCTCTTCCCTTGGGGGAAAAAAAGACTCTGAAATCCAGGATGAGACCTGTTTCTATGTCTCTTCAGACCATTAGTGCTCCCTGGAGAATGTGAAACAAAACACTGGAAAAGGAGGGATAAAGGTAAAGCTAACAGGAGACAGATGGCAAAGGCAGGGGCACGGTTCCTTCCTGACTTGCCTCACTCATGTCCCTTAAAGAGCGGAATGAGCCTCAGGACTCAGGCTAATACCAAGAAGAAGTGGGAGTTGCCTTTGCTGAGCCCTTGGCATGCAAACTTATAAACAGGGGAAATGTCCTGGCTTGAGGCTCAGGAGCAAATTCTCCCCAGCTTCAAAGGCTGTGATCACAAGGAGGGTACACCTGGAGACCAGCTGCAGGGGAATAAAATCTTATTTCAATAAATAAATGAGAGCAACAGTGAATATGAATCTCTTCATTTATTCACAGTTTGGAAATTTAGGCTTCTCAGAGACACTGTTTGGACTGTACCAACTGGAAACATGTTTTCATTCAAACTGCCAAAATAATGTACGCCTTCCCTGATGCTGTAACTGAAGCCTAGCTAGAGAAGCCACATGGGACCATAGTGGGTAAAAGAGAAAAGGGACTGGGAATAACTTCTAGGCCCTTCCATGAAACATGGGATGCCCAAATGGCAGGCACAGTCCATAGCTTGCCAATGCTTTTGTAGTACAGCCTTAGTCTGTGAGCCAGCTCAGCTGCTTGCAATATGAGTGAGCCAGAGGGCTTTGTTCTCGGACCCATTTTTATGCTCGCTTTGGTGAGTAAAGAAATTTCACTGCTCAGAAGGGAAGGGTATCATCCCCAGAAGAAAGTTTACTTTCTAACTAAGCAACCTGAGGAAGAACAGAGCATGCCAAGGTATTCTTTTTGTCACAAATGATTTCTGAACTCTCCAAAGACTTACCTAGAAGCTGGGTGGATTATTGTACGTAGCATTTCAGAGGTACAGGAAAAGATAAGGGCCTTACCTGGAAGACTATAAGGCACCCAGATACAAACAGTTTCTTGGATCCATCAGCACCCCCTTTTTTCCCCTCCAGCCCCATGCCTCAAAGCTGCAGAGACCAGGGGGCACTCAAGAATGGGGGTGTGTCTAGCAGCCTGCACAGCACAAGCTGGGAGAGCTGATGCAACTGCAGAATGGTCCCTTACTTAGAAGCATCACTCTTTGCTCTCTCCAAAGGCAGGGCCTGAAGCTGGGGACTTTGTGCAGAGCACCTCTAAAACAGAAGGCTTGTCATCATCTAAGGGGTGAGCCATGCAGGAGCAGGAGGGCTGCACCCTGAGTGGTGTTTTATCCAGCGCTTTCCTTCAGAGGAGATGAGCGGCAAATCTGCAAGCCAAGCAACACAACCAGTGCCGCAAGGTTCAGTTTATCCAAGAGTAGGTCCAAAATAAAAGCCAATGCCTGTAGAGGAACGGAGAGCACATGATCCAAACAACTGTTTCACAGCACAGAGAATCCAGTTTGTAATAATCAAACAGTTCTCTCCTTTGTATTTCTTTTTCTTAAAAAAAAAAAAAAAAAAAAAAAAAAAAAGGTGTTTTGTCTGTTGATGAAGCTTCTCTATGCATTAGCTTTTTCTGAAGAAGAGCTGGAGATTTGGCTCAGCGGTTAAGAGCACTGGATGCTGTTCCTGAGTTTGATTCCCAAAATCCATATATTGGCTCACAACCATCTGTAACTCCAGTTCTAGGAGATCCAACACCCTCTTCTAGCCTGCACTGGCACCGGGCACACATGCAGTACACAGATATATATATGCAGGCAAAGCATTCATACACATACAATAAAAAAAAAAAGAAAAAACAATTAAATCCATTGGTAACCTCTCTTTCCCCATCTCCCCCTTTCTGTCTCTCTTTGTCTCTGTCTCTGTCTGTCTCTCCCTCCCTCTCATGTGTGTGTGTGTGTGTATGTGTGTGTGTGTGTGTGTGTGTGTGTGTTGAGATAGGATTCTATTATGTAGCCTTGGCTGTCCTGGAACTTGCTATGTAGGCTGGCTTCAAACTCTCCTACTGCTTCCTGTGTTGGGATTAAAAGTGTGTGCCACTATTGTGGGATATTATTTTAAGATGTGTTACATTTGTTTATGCTGTGTAACATTTGTTTAATGATGCAAAGATGTGTCACATTCTTTTATGTTGCACTTGTTTAACTCTGTGAAGCTGTGTTGCTTTGTCTGCCTAAAACACCTGATTGGTCTAAGAAAGAGCTGAATGGCCAATAGCTAGGCAAGAGAAAGGATAGGTGGGGCTGGGAGACAGACAGAATAAATAAGAGGAGAAATCTAGAGAAGATCAGGGAAGGAGGATGCTAGGGGCCAGTCACACAGCCAGCCGCAGAGTAAGAAGGAAAGAAAGATACATAGATTCAAGGTAAAAAAAAAAAAAAAGCCTAAAGGCAAAATGTAGTTAAAGAGAAAGGGCATAATTTAAGTTAGAAAAGCTGGCTAGAAACAAGCCAAGCTAAGGCCAGGCATTCATAAGAATAAGTCTCCATGTATTTATTTGGGAGCTTGGGGGTGGGCCCCCAAAGAGTTTAAAAACAAAAAACAACAACAACAACAAAAAAAAACCAACTACATATCATGTACAGCTAGTTTTATATTTTTGATTATGTTACTTATTTTATATATTACAAATATCTTCTCCAAACTTTCAACTGCACATCAAGTTTCAAGATGTTAACAGTCCCCTCTAAAAGATATGGCACCTTCCCAAAGTCAGAAGAGAATGATTTAGACAGGCGGAAGATCTACAAACATCAACAAACCAGAGATCAGTCATAACCATGTACCTTTCACACTTGAGCACTTTAGGCTTACCAAAGCATCCTCAGTCACCTAGCTTCAGCTCCACAAAAACCTACAAAGATAATGAATCTCATTTCCTCACTTAGAGTAAAGAAATCAGTCAGTGGTTGGTCATGATCGTCTCTGTGATCCAAGCCTGACCTGTTACCCCCAACAGAGACACATCAGGCTCAGCGAAGCAAATAAACTTTATCATTACAGCCTTGCTTAATAGTGGAGAAGGAGCCCAGGTGTGATGACATGTGCTTTTAACCCCAGCACTTGAGAGGCAGAGTTAGGTGAGTCTGTTGAGTTTGAGGCCAACCTGGTCTATGTAATGAGTTCCGGGATGGCCAGAGTTACACAGTGAGGCCCTATCTTGAAAAATAAAAAAGAGTGGTCAAGGACCCAAAATGCTCGTCATCAGGTCCCTAGGACAGGGAGTGGCCTTATTCCACTTTCACAGGATGAAGCCCATCTTGGCATGTCTGTCCTTGAAAATAAGACACAAGAATAAACTTCATTCAACCACTTTTATTGGGCAGTAATGGTGAAGAAACCTTATTCTATACCAAAAGATAAACTGGATGGAGCTGCTATTGGATTTTATTGCTAGAGGCAAGATTCTGTTACAAAGATGAAAGAGGCAGAATCCAATGCCTTTTAAAGTCATTGTGACTACTACATGCAAAAACATGGATTTATTTAAAACTTGTACCTACGACTATAACTGAAAGAAACTGGCTTTTCTTGGTATAGAATGACTAGTTCTTGGTATAGAATTCTCTAGTTCTCCCTGTTGTATTATTGTATTATTAAGATATAGAATGTTCATCAGGAAAATTCAGTCTGAATGCAAGACTTAATGTTTCACCCACAATGTAGGACTCATTTTTATTGCTATAGGAAGGGATTGTGCCCACTTTCCTTTCCTGCCTTGGCTGATGAATCTCATTCCCATCTGATTCAAGTCTTGCACTGATAGATATTCCAGAAGCATCTGCAAGAAAAATGAATTCATGGGTGCTGAAGTGTTACCATTGTATTTTACTAGTTTTGCAGCTTCAAGGAGTTAGCTTAAAAGGGTGGGTCAAGTCTCCATGTGGCAAATAGAGAAACAAATGAAAAACAATCCCGAGTCTTCAAACAGCTAGGCATGGTGGTGCACAACTTTAAACACAGCACTCGAGGGGGGGGCAGGCAAAGGCAGGTGGATCTCTATGAGTTCAAGGCCAGCCTGATCTACATAGCAAGCTTCAGGCCATAGTCAGATGGTGAGACCCTGTCTCAAAAAAAGTCTTCTAACAGCCCTTTACAATGGAAATGGCTATCTTTGGGAATACATACCACCAGGCCTTCATATTACCTATTATTTTTATTGTTTGCATGGCTCTTCACAAATCTTGTTACAACATATATATATGCATATATAGAGACACATATACATATACTATATATATTCTAAAGATTTTCCAACATAAACTTTTTAAAAGATTTCATTTTTATTTCTCTCTCTCTCTCTCTCTCTCTCTCTCTCTCTCTCTCTCTGTCTGTGTGTGTGTGTGTGTGTGTGTGTGTGTGTGTGTGTGTGTGCGCGTGCACACACGCGCGCGCGCGCAAATACTTGAGGAGGCCAGAAGAGGGTGTCGGATCCCCTGGAGCTGAAGTAATAGGTCACTGTGAGCTGCCTGATGTGGGTGCTGGGAACTGAACTCTGGTCCTGAGCTATCTCTCTTGTTCCCAACATAAACTTTTTTAAGAGTTGGGTTCTAATATTGGAGATAATTATTCCAAGAAACTCTACTAGATGGAGGGGTACAAAGACTGAACCTTCCCCACTCTGATCTGTAAAGCCCCTGAGTGACGTACCTGGGTGCAGGCAGACCTTGGAAAGTGCAGGCTGCTGCCCCAGAAAGACTGTCCCAGTGGCAAGATGCCAGCAGAATGATCATCCTAGGCCACAAGCTGATGTGCTTAGAAATGATGCTTCTGTGGCATTCACCCAGATATAGGAAAATCAACATCAGTGTCCTGAGTCCCCAGTATTCCCTGTATACCTTGAACTGTCTGTCTTGAGTGCCTTAGAGGGAGGTCAGTGACAAGAGGAAACCTGGAGAACTGAGCCCAGCCTAGAATGACAGCATTAGCTCCAGAAGACTAGCAAGGGTGACAGCCACAACTGTTACGTCAGACACTGGCCACCTGGTGCTTCAGAGATCTTCTCCAGGGTTCAGAAGACATAAAAAAGGATAGCCAAAAAGAATATGGAGGAGCGTCAATCTATCTACAGCAACAATAGTGTTTCAGAGAAACAAACAGAACTCTTTAAGGGCCCAAGGCTAGGCACAGCAAGGTGATAGCCAGGCAAGTCACTAGCCTTTCCAGCCACCTGCTTGCAGCTCAGTTGTAAGAAAGGTAGTCGATGAGCCGTGGAGGGATGTTTAACTTGGCGACTTTCTCTAGCCCTCGAACGCCAGTGGCCTTCCTCAAGCTCACCCTGCAGAGCTGGGAGAGGGTAAGAGGTGTCTCTGGAAAGAAAGAATCAAGGAAATTCATGAGGATAATTTCTAGAAGAAGCACATCCTGAGATCTAATGAGTGCTAAGCCAGAACCAGAAGAGCCTCCCTTTCCCTCTAGAATCAGAATGGATCCTGTGTCATCTCTGGAAGGCCAGATAGCCATGGACCTAAGGAATGAAGCCAGGTAATAACGTTCTGGTGGTATCCACAGGGATCCATTTTGTGGGGTTCGGTCTTTTGAGACAGGGGTCGCTTGTTTTGTTGGAGGGGTTGTTG
This sequence comes from Onychomys torridus, assembly GCF_903995425.1. Taxonomy (NCBI): domain Eukaryota; kingdom Metazoa; phylum Chordata; class Mammalia; order Rodentia; family Cricetidae; genus Onychomys; species Onychomys torridus. The sequence continues at coordinate 63,483,627 of NC_050447.1, forward strand.
GTTTGTTTTGCCACTTACTATTTGGCAAATAGACTTATCAGCAAAAAACTAATTTGTGGCTAAGAGGCTCACTTGTAACAAATGAGTCGTGAGTAAGGGGTTTATGTCAGGGAAGGTGCTAGCAGCTTGCTCATGCAACTACAAGCGTCCTTCCTCAGTGGGGCCACATGCCACAGAAATACAGCAAGAGCTGGTCCCTAGAGGCAGAAGAACCCCTAGTACATCCTAGTGACCAAGGACAGGAGCTCAGATCTTGATTCAAAGAGGTCAGCACAAATTCAAGAACTAGCAAACTGGGGACCCAAGATGAATGATGGTGATTCCCAGCAGCCTGGGTGTACTGGCTGGGTGTGTGTCAACTTGACACAAGCCAGAATCAACAGAGAGGAAGGAGCCTCAGTTGAGGAAATGCCTTCATGAGATCCAGCTGTAAGGCATTTTCTCAATTACTGGGCAGTGAGAGAAGACTCAGGCCATGGTGGGTGGTGCCATCCCTGGGCTGATGGCCTTGGCTTCTATAAGAAAGCAGGTTGAGCCAGCCCAGGGAAGCAAGCCAGTGAGCAGCTCCCCTCCATGGCCTCTGCATCAGCTCCCGCCTCCAGGATCCTGCCCTGTTTGAGTTTCTCTCCTGACTTCCTTTGATGATGAACAGCAAAGTGTAAGCCAAATAAACCTTTTGCTCCCCAACTTGCTTTTTGGTCCTGGTGTTCCGTCACACCAATAGAAACCCTAACTAAGACACTGAGATATGGGAATATTTGCACAACAGAGCCTGGCTCACTTTCATAGTATTCAAAGCACTTGGCTGGGGCGCTGCTGCTCCATGTGTAGTCCGAGGGTTTCTTCCCCCGGTTGTCCCGGGCGTAGATGTTGCCTCCAAACTCTATGAGCATCTCGATGAGGTCAACGTTCTTTACCTTGGCTGCATGATGAAGGGCGGTCTCATGAAGTTTCGCTGCGTTCACATTGGCCCCTGGGGGGCCAGAGCAGAAAATGTCTGTCACCAAAGGGAGAACATGGAACGAAGAGGAAGACCAACCTACACATCACCCTTTGGCAGAGCACAAAACAATCCCTGCCCAGACAATAAAATCAAGACAGACTCTACCTTCTCAAAATCCAATAGTAATAATTATTTTTCCTTATGAAAGTGAGGGCAGCAATAATTTATATATATCCAAAAAAGCAAAATAAAAGGTTTCTTATGGGTCAAATGTCTGTTCGGAGGTGCCCTGTAGTGTGTCCTCATAGGTCCCTACGTTTCTAGAGGCTCATCCGAGTCACCCAAATGCTGTAGCCTATACTTGGACACAGACACACCAATGGACTGCTGCTTTACCACAGGCAAAGTGAACTCAAAAAGTAACAGGTTGGATGACAGAATGAAATTCCTTAAATACATTCTTGTATACACTTGGAGAGATAGGAGACAGATAACGTGCTTAAGGTTGGTTGTGAACTCAGCTCCACCCTCATCTTTCCGGGGGCATACAGAAAGATTCGAAGATTTAGTCAGAAAATATAGCAGTTTAAAATACATTAAAAAATAAAGACTTAGGCTGGCAAGATGGCTCAGCACAAGTCTGGAAAATGAACTCAATGCCCAAAACCCACAAAAAGAGGGAAGGAAAGAACCAACTCTACAAAGCTGTTCTCTGATCACACGAATGTGCTATGGCATGCACACCTGAACTCATGCATACAATCACAATAAATAAAAATTTAAGGTAAATGTTTAAAAGTTAAAAATTTTGATCACAAAATGGTCTCTGTGAAACGTCCTTCTTAACACATAGCAATCATTGGTTCTCTATAATGGATTTTCTAAGGCCTCAGAATTTGTTTAGAAGATGTTAACTTTTTTTTTTTTTTTAAGATTTATTTATTATGTATACAGTGTTCTCTCTGCACATATCTCCGCAGGCCAGAAGAGGGCACCAGATCTCATTACAGATGGTTGTGAGCCACCATGTGGTTGCTGGGAGTTGAACTCAGGACCTTTGGAAGAGCAAGCAGTGCTCTTAACCTCTGAGCCATCTCTCCAGCTCCTATGTTAACTTCTTTGAAGTCTCCTCCTGAAGCAGTAAAGAATTAATAGCTAACAATTAATTGGAAAAGATTAAATTATTTTAAAGAAACCAAGCAAATAAATATCTTAGCATCAATAAATTCCCCAAATTAAGTTTCAAACCATAGTGGTAAAACCACGGCTATGTCAGCAACATGCCACTGTTTAGTGAGCATTTTCTGAACTGTTTCTGCTACTGGAAACATTGTTGGAAAAGCCCAGCTTTCTGCTTTAAAATGTGTTTAATCCTCTGGAATAAGAGCTGTACTTATCACAATGGCCATGGTGTGATCCTGAGAACACTTTCCATTCCTCCTGGGAATGGAGAAAGCTCAGGTCAGAAGGGACTGCCTACTGACTCCTTAAAGGAGAAGGCTTGAATTACACATAGGAATTACAAAATGGTATGAAAAGGAAACTAAGAAACACTTTCCCAGCAATCCGATCACTCTCTTACCTCAGATTTTTTTTTTTTAATACTTGCTTATAGGAGTAAATAATTTTTAGACTGTTGCAATCATTATGCAAAAATAATTTTAATGCTAGATACACAATTTGTAATGAAAACTAAATTGTAAAGATCACAGAATCTAAAATCCAAGTGCTTTCTCGTATTGATTCTTACAATATTCTTGCCGACCAGGAAGGAATGTGATTATCTCAATTTTAACAATGGAGAAAAAGACACAAGGAAGCAAAACACCCTCAAGGTTGGAGAGAAAGAGGAAGCAGGAAAGATCTGGAACATACACCCCTCCTTCCTTGCTGTTTGCTACCTTGGCTCCTGAGATAAGGCCTTGGACCATGAGTGATTCTTTCAAAGTGGCCTTCCCAAAGTAAACAACAAAGTTTTTCCATAAAGTGTGCTTGGCGTCATTGGATTGGTTAGAAAGGAAGGAGCAGGGCTGGAGAGATTGCTCAGCAGCTAAGAGCACTGGCTGCTCTTCCAGAGGACCCGGGGTTCAGTTCCCAGATTCCCAGCACCCACATGGTAGCTCATAACTGTTTGTAACTCCAGTTCCAGGGGATCTGACACCCAGACACAGGTGAACATAAAATAAAAAGTTAAATTAAAAGAAAGAAAGGAAAAAAAGAAAGGGAGAGAGAGAGAGAGAGAGAGAGAGAGAGAGAGAGAGAGAGAGAAAGAAGGAAAGAAAGAAAGAAAGAAAGAAAGAAAGAAAGAAAGAAAGAAAGAAAGAAAGAAAGAAAGAAGACAGGGAGGGAGGGAGGGGGAGGAAGGAAGGAAGGAAGGAAGGAAGGAAGGAAGGAAGGAAGGATAAAAGAAGGAAGCTGACCAGAAACATCAGACCAAGTGTGTGCACAGCAATGTGCATGGGTTCAAATTAGGGCTCAGTGAGAGCAGAAATGTGACACATGACCAACATGGAGAGATTTTCATTAG